>NW_027017273.1:0-170169 GCF_036013445.1 Caloenas nicobarica | reverse complement strand
CAGGGCCCGACAGAGCCCGACAGAGCCCGACAGAGCCCGACAGGGCCTAGTAGAGCCCGACAGAGCCCGACAGAGCCCGACAGAACCCCACAGGGCCCAGTAGAGCCCGACAGAGCCCGACAAAGCCCGACAGAGCCCGACAGGGCCCGACAGAGCCCGACAGAGCCCGACAGAGCCCGACAGGGCCCAGTAGAGCCCGACAGAGCCCGACAGAGCCCGACAGAGCCCGACAGGGCCCGACAGAGCCCGACAGAGCCCGACAGAGCCCAGTACAGCCCGACAGAGCCCGACAGGGCCCGACAGATCCCGACAGAGCCCGACAGAGCCCGACAGGGCCCAGTAGAGCCCGACAGAGCCCGACAGAGCCCGACAGAGCCCGACAGGGCCCGACAGAGCCCGACAGAGCCCGACAGGGCCCGACAGGGCCCAGTAGATCCCGACAGAGCCCGACAGAGCCCGACAGAGCCCGACAGAGACCAGTTGAGCCCGACAGAGCCCGACAGAGCCCGACAGAGCCCGACAGGGCCCGACAGGGCCCAGTAAAGCCCGACAGAGCCCGACAGAGCCCGACAGAGCCCGACAGGGCCCAGTAGAGCCGACAGAGCCCGACAGAGCCCGACAGAGACCGACAGGGCCCGACAGAGCCCGACAGAGCCCGACAGAGCCCGACAGAGCCCGACAGGGCCCAGACAGAGCCCGACAGAGCCCGACAGAGCCCGACAGGGCCGACAGAACCCGACAGAGCCCGACAGGGCCCAGTAGAGCCCGACAGAGCCCGACAGAGCCCGACAGAGCCCAACAGAGCCCGACAGAGCCCAGTAGAGCCCGACAGAGCCCGACAGAGCCCGACAGAGACGACAGGGCCCCGACAGAGCCCGACAGGGCCCGACAGGGCCCGACAGAGCCCGACAGAGCCTGACAGAGCCCGACAGGGCCCAGTAGAGCCCGACAGAGCCCGACAGAGCCCGACAGGGCCCGACAGGGCCCGACAGAGCCCGACAGAGCCCGACAGGGCCCGACAGAGGCCGACAGGGCCCAGTAGAGCCCGACAGAGCCCGACAGGCCCGACAGGGCCCGACAGAGCCCGACAGAGCCCGACAGAACCCGACAGGGCCCGACAGGGCCCAGTAGAGCCCGACAGAGCCCGACAGAGCCCGACAGAGCCCGACAGAACCCGACAGAGGCCGACAGAGCCCAGTAGAGCCCGACAGAGCCCGACAGAGCCCGACAGAGCCCGACAGGGCCCGACAGGCCCGACAGGGCCCAGTAGAGCCCGACAGAGCCCGACAGAGCCCGACAGAGCCCGAGAGGGCCCGACAGGGCCCAGTAGAGCCCGACAGAGCCCGACAGAGCCCGACAGAGCCCGACAGAACCCGACAGAGCCCGACAGAGCCCGACAGGGCCCGACAGGGCCCGACAGGGCCCGACAGAGCCCGACAGAGCCTTGACAGGGCCCAGTAGAGCCCGACAGAGCCCGACAGAGCCCAGTAGAGCCCGACAGAGCCCGACAGAGCCCGACAGAGCCCGACAGAACCCGACAGAGCCCGGGACAGAGCCCGACAGGGCCCGACAGGGCCCGACAGAGCCCGACAGAGCCCGACAGGGCCCAGTAGAGCCCGACAGAGCCCGACAGAGCCCGACAGGGCCCGACAGAGCCCGACAGAGCCCGACAGGGCCCAGTAGAGCACGACAGAGCCCGACAGGGCCCGACAGAGCCCGACAGAGCCCGACAGAGCCCGACAGGGCCCAGTAGAGCCCGACAGAGCCCGACAGAGCCCGACAGAGCCCGACAGGGCCCGACAGAGCCCGACAGAGCCCGACAGGGCCCGACAGAGCCCGACAGGGCCCGACCCCAGAGCCCGACAGAGCCCGACAGGGCCCAGTAGAGCCCGACAGAGCCCGACAGAGCCCGACAGAGCCCAACAGAGCCCGACAGAGCCCAGTAGAGCCCGACAGAGCCCGACAGAGCCCGACAGAGCCCGACAGAGCCCGGACAGGGCCCAGTAGAGCCCGACAGAGCCCGACAGAGCCCAGTAGAGCCCGACAGAGCCCGACAGGGCCCGACAGGGCCCGACAGGGCCCAGTAGAGCCGGACAGAGCCCGACAGAGCCCAGTAGAGCCCAGTAGAGCCCGACAGAGCCCGACAGAGCCCGACAGAACCCGACAGGGCCCGACAGAGCCCGACAGAGCCCGACAGGGCCCGACAGGGCCCAGTAGAGACCGACAGAGCCCGACAGAGCCCAGTAGAGCCCAGTAGAGCCCGACAGGGCCCGACAGGGCCCGACAGGGCCCAGTAGAGCCCGACAGAGCCCGACAGAGCCTGACAGAGCCCGACAGGGACCGACAGGGCGCGACAGAGCCCGACAGAGCCCGACAGGGCCCAGTAGAGCCCGACAGAGCCCGACAGAGCCCGACAGAGCCCGACAGGGCCCAGTAGAGCCCGACAGAGCCCGACAGAGCCCGACAGGGCCCGACAGGGCCCGACAGAGCCCGACAGAGCCCGACAGGGCCCAGTAGAGCCCGACAGAGCCCGACAGAACCCGACAGGGCCCGACAGGGGCCCGACAGAGCCCGACAGAGCCCGACAGGGCCCGACAGGGCCCGACAGAGCCCAGTAGAGCCCGACAGAGCCCGACAGAGCCCGACAGAGCCCGACAGGGCCCGACAGGGCCCAGTAGAGCCCGACAGAGCCCGACAGAGCCCGACAGAGCCCGACAGGGCCCGACAGAGCCCGACAGGGCCCGACAGGGCCCGACAGGTCCCGACAGAGCCCGACAGGGCACGACAGAGCCCGACAGGGCACGACAGAGCCCGACAGAAACCGACAGAGCCCGACAGAGCCCAGTAGAGCCCAGTAGAGCCCGACAGAGCCGACAGAGCCCGACAGGGCCCGACAGGGCCCAGTAGAGCCCGACAGAGCCCGACAGAGCCCGACAGGGCCCGACAGGGCCCGACAGAGCCCGACAGAGCCCGACAGGGCCCGACAGGGCCCAGTAGAGCCCGACAGAGCCCGAGAGGGCCCGACAGAGCCCGACAGAGCCCGACAGAGCCCGACAGGGCCCGACAGAGCCCGACAGAGCCCGACAGAGCCCGACAGGGCCCGACAGGGCCTAGTAGAGCCCGACAGAGCCCGACAGAGCCCGACAGAACCCCACAGGGCCCAGTAGAGCCCGACAGAGCCCGACAAAGCCCGACAGAGCCCGACAGGGCCCGACAGAGCCCGACAGAGCCCGACAGAGCCCGACAGGGCCCAGTAGAGCCCGACAGAGCCCGACAGAGCCCGACAGAGCCCGACAGGGCCCGACAGAGCCCGACAGAGCCCGACAGAGCCCAGTACAGCCCGACAGAGCCCGACAGGGCCCGACAGATCCCGACAGAGCCCGACAGAGCCCGACAGGGCCCAGTAGAGCCCGACAGAGCCCGACAGAGCCCGACAGAGCCCGACAGGGCCCGACAGAGCCCGACAGAGCCCGACAGGGCCCGACAGGGCCCGACAGGGCCCGACAGAGCCCGACAGAGCCCGACAGGGCCCGACAGAGCCCGACAGGGCCCGACAGAGCCCGACAGAGCCCGACAGAGCCCGACAGGGCCCGACAGAACCCGACAGAGCCCGACAGGGCCCAGTAGAGCCCGACAGAGCCCGACAGAGCCCGACAGAGCCCAACAGAGCCCGACAGAGCCCAGTAGAGCCCGACAGAGCCCGACAGAGCCCGACAGAGACGACAGGGCCCGACAGAGCCCGACAGGGCCCGACAGGGCCCGACAGAGCCCGACAGAGCCTGACAGAGCCCGACAGGGCCCAGTAGAGCCCGACAGAGCCCGACAGAGCCCGACAGGGCCCGACAGGGCCCGACAGAGCCCGACAGGGCCCAGTAGAGGCCCGACAGAGCCCGACAGAGCCCGACAGGGCCCACTGGCCCGACAGAGCCCGACAGAGCCCGACAGGGCCCGACAGAGCCCGACAGAGCCGACAGAACCCGACAGGGCCCGACAGGGCCCAGTAGAGCCCGACAGAGCCCGACAGAGCCCGACAGAGCCCGACAGAACCCGACAGAGGCCGACAGAGCCCAGTAGAGCCCGACAGAGCCCGACAGAGCCCGACAGAGCCCGACAGGGCCCGACAGGCCAGTAGGCCCAGCAGAGCCCGACAGAGCCCGACAGACCCACAGACCCACAGAGCCCGACAGAGCCCGACACCGACAGGGCCCGACAGGGCCCGACAGAGCCCGACAGAGCCTGACAGGGCCCAGTAGAGCCCGACAGAGCCCGACAGAGCCCAGTAGAGCCCGACAGAGCCCGACAGAGCCCGACAGAGCCCGACAGAACCCGACAGAGCCCGACAGAGACCAGTTGAGCCCGACAGAGCCCGACAGAGCCCGACAGAGCCCGACAGGGCCCGACAGGGCCCAGTAGATCCCGACAGAGCCCGACAGAGCCCGACAGAGCCCGACAGAGACCAGTTGAGCCCGACAGAGCCCGACAGAGCCCGACAGAGCCCGACAGGGCCCGACAGGGCCCAGTAAAGCCCGACAGAGCCCGACAGAGCCCGACAGAGCCCGACAGGGCCCAGTAGAGCCCGACAGAGCCCGACAGAGCCCGACAGAGACCGACAGGGCCCGACAGAGCCCGACAGAGCCCGACAGAGCCCGACAGAGCCCGACAGGGCCCGACAGAGCCCGACAGAGCCCGACAGAGCCCGACAGGGCCCGACAGAACCCGACAGAGCCCGACAGGGCCCAGTAGAGCCCGACAGAGCCCGACAGAGCCCGACAGAGCCCAACAGAGCCCGACAGAGCCCAGTAGAGCCCGACAGAGCCCGACAGAGCCCGACAGAGACGACAGGGCCCGACAGAGCCCGACAGGGCCCGACAGGGCCCGACAGAGCCCGACAGAGCCCTGACAGAGCCCGACAGGGCCCAGTAGAGCCCGACAGAGCCCGACAGAGCCCGACAGGGCCCGACAGGGCCCGACAGAGCCCGACAGAGCCCGACAGGGCCCGACAGAGCCGACAGGGCCCAGTAGAGCCCGACAGAGCCCGACAGAGCCCGACAGGGCCCGACAGGGCCCGACAGAGCCCGACAGAGCCCGACAGGGCCCGACAGGGCCCGACAGAGCCCGACAGAGCCCGACAGAACCCGACAGGGCCCGACAGGGCCCAGTAGAGCCCGACAGAGCCCGACAGAGCCCGACAGAGCCCGACAGAACCCGACAGAGGCCGACAGAGCCCAGTAGAGCCCGACAGAGCCCGACAGAGCCCGACAGAGCCCGACAGGGCCCGACAGGGCCCGACAGGGCCCAGTAGAGCCCGACAGAGCCCGACAGAGCCCGACAGAGCCCGAGAGGGCCCGACAGGGCCCAGTAGAGCCCGACAGAGCCCGACAGAGCCCGACAGAGCCCGACAGAACCCGACAGAGCCCGACAGAGCCCGACAGGGCCCGACAGGGCCCGACAGGGCCCGACAGAGCCCGACAGAGCCTGACAGGGCCCAGTAGAGCCCGACAGAGCCCGACAGAGCCCAGTAGAGCCCGACAGAGCCCGACAGAGCCCGACAGAGCCCGACAGAACCCGACAGAGCCCGACAGAGCCCGACAGGGCCCGACAGGGCCCGACAGAGCCCGACAGAGCCCGACAGGGCCCAGTAGAGCCCGACAGAGCCCGACAGAGCCCAACAGAGCCCGACAGAGCCCAGTAGAGCCCGACAGAGCCCGACAGAGCCCGACAGAGCCCGACAGGGCCCGACAGAGCCCGACAGAGCCCGACAGGGCCCAGTAGAGCCCGACAGAGCCCGACAGAGCCCGACAGGGCCCGACAGGGCCCGACAGAGCCCGACAGAGCCCGACAGAGCCCGACAGGGCCCGACAGGGCCCAGTAGAGCCCGACAGAGCCCGACAGAGCCCGACAGGGCCCGACAGGGCCCGACAGAGCCCAGTAGAGCCCGACAGAGCCCGACAGAGCCCGACAGAGCCCGACAGAACCCGACAGAGGCCGACAGAGCCCAGTAGAGCCCGACAGAGCCCGACAGAGCCCGACAGAGCCCGACAGGGCCCGACAGGGCCCGACAGGGCCCAGTAGAGCCCGACAGAGCCCGACAGAGCCCGACAGAGCCCGAGAGGGCCCGACAGGGCCCGACAGGGCCCGACAGAGCCCAGTAGAGCCCGACAGAGCCCGACAGAGCCCGACAGAGACCGACAGAGCCCGACAGGGCCCAGTAGAGCCCAGTAGAGCCCGACAGAGCCCGACAGAGCCCGACAGAGCCCGACAGAGCCCGACAGGGCCCGACAGAGCCTGACAGAGCCCGACAGGGCCCGACAGAGCCCGACAGAGCCCGACAGGGCCCGACAGGGCCCAGTAGAGCCCGACAGAGCCCGACAGAGCCCGACAGAGACCGACAGGGCCCGACAGGGCCCGACAGAGCCCGACAGGGCCCGACAGGGCCCGACAGAGCCCAGTAGAGCCCGACAGAGCCCGACAGAGCCCGACAGAGCCCGACAGGGCCCGACAGGGCCCAGTAGAGCCCGACAGAGCCCGACAGAGACCGACAGGGCCCGACAGAGCCCGACAGAGCCCGACAGAGCCCGACAGGGCCCGACAGAGCCCGACAGAGCCCGACAGGGCCCGACAGAGCCCGACAGAGCCCGACAGGGCCCAGTAGAGCCCGACAGAGCCCGACAGAGCCCGACAGAGACCGACAGGGCCCGACAGAGCCCGACAGAGCCCGACAGGGCCCGACAGGGCCCAGTAGAGCCCGACAGAGCCCGACAGGGCCCGACAGAGCCCGAGAGAGCCCGACAGAGCCCGATATGGCCCGACAGAGCCCGACAGAGCCCGACAGAGCCCGACAGGGCCCGACAGGGCCCAGTAGAGCCCGACAGAGCCCGACAGAGCCCGACAGAACCCGACAGGGCCCAGTAGAGCCTGACAGAGCCCGACAGAGCCCGACAGGGCCCGACAGAGCCCGACAGAGCCCGACAGGGCCCAGTAGAGCCCGACAGAGCCCGACAGAGCCCGACAGGGCCCGACAGAGCCCGACAGAGCCCGACAGGGCCCAGTAGAGCACGACAGAGCCCGACAGGGCCCGACAGAGCCCGACAGAGCCCGACAGAGCCCGACAGGGCCCAGTAGAGCCCGACAGAGCCCGACAGAGCCCGACAGAGCCCGACAGGGCCCGACAGAGCCCGACAGAGCCCGACAGGACCCGACAGGGCCCGACAGAGCCCGACAGGGCCCGACAGAGCCCGACAGAGCCCGACAGAGCCCGACAGGGCCCGACAGAGCCCGACAGAGCCCGACAGGGCCCAGTAGAGCCCGACAGAGCCCGACAGAGCCCGACAGAGCCCAACAGAGCCCGACAGAGCCCAGTAGAGCCCGACAGAGCCCGACAGAGCCCGACAGAGCCCGACAGAGCCCGACAGGGCCCAGTAGAGCCCGACAGAGCCCGACAGAGCCCGACAGAGCCCAGTAGAGCCCGACAGAACCCGACAGAGCCCAGTAGAGCCCGACAGAGCCCGACAGGGCCCGACAGGGCCCGACAGGGCCCAGTAGAGCCGGACAGAGCCCGACAGAGCCCAGTAGAGCCCAGTAGAGCCCGACAGAGCCCGACAGAGCCCGACAGAGCCCGACAGGGCCCGACAGAGCCCGACAGAGCCCGACAGGGCCCGACAGGGCCCAGTAGAGACCGACAGAGCCCGACAGAGCCCAGTAGAGCCCAGTAGAGCCCGCCAGGGCCCGACAGGGCCCGACAGGGCCCAGTAGAGCCCGACAGAGCCCGACAGAGCCTGACAGAGCCCGACAGGGACCGACAGGGCGCGACAGAGCCCGACAGAGCCCGACAGGGCCCAGTAGAGCCCGACAGAGCCCGACAGAGCCCGACAGAGCCCGACAGGGCCCAGTAGAGCCCGACAGAGCCCGACAGAGCCCGACAGGGCCCGACAGGGCCCGACAGAGCCCGACAGAGCCCGACAGGGCCCAGTAGAGCCCGACAGAGCCCGACAGAACCCGACAGGGCCCGACAGGGCCCGACAGAGCCCGACAGAGCCCGACAGGGCCCGACAGGGCCCGACAGAGCCCAGTAGAGCCCGACAGAGCCCGACAGAGCCCGACAGAGCCCGACAGGGCCCGACAGGGCCCAGTAGAGCCCGACAGAGCCCGACAGAGCCCGACAGAGCCCGACAGGGCCCGACAGAGCCCGACAGGGCCCGACAGGGCCCGACAGGGCCCGACAGAGCCCGACAGGGCACGACAGAGCCCGACAGAGCCCGACAGAGCCCGACAGAAACCGACAGAGCCCGACAGAGCCCAGTAGAGCTCAGTAGAGCCCGACAGAGCCCGACAGAGCCCGACAGGGCCCGACAGGGCCCAGTAGAGCCCGACAGAGCCCGACAGAGCCCGACAGGGCCCGACAGGGCCCGACAGAGCCCGACAGAGCCCGACAGGGCCCGACAGGGCCCAGTAGAGCCCGACAGAGACCGAGAGGGCCCGACAGAGCCCGACAGAGCCCGACAGAGCCCGACAGGGCCCGACAGAGCCCGACAGAGCCCGACAGAGCCCGACAGGGCCTAGTAGAGCCCGACAGAGCCCGACAGAGCCCGACAGAACCCCACAGGGCCCAGTAGAGCCCGACAGAGCCCGACAAAGCCCGACAGAGCCCGACAGGGCCCGACAGAGCCCGACAGAGCCCGACAGAGCCCGACAGGGCCCAGTAGAGCCCGACAGAGCCCGACAGAGCCCGACAGAGCCCGACAGGGCCCGACAGAGCCCGACAGAGCCCGACAGAGCCCAGTACAGCCCGACAGAGCCCGACAGGGCCCGACAGATCCCGACAGAGCCCGACAGAGCCCGACAGGGCCCAGTAGAGCCCGACAGAGCCCGACAGAGCCCGACAGAGCCCGACAGGGCCCGACAGAGCCCGACAGAGCCCGACAGGGCCCGACAGGGCCCAGTAGATCCCGACAGAGCCCGACAGAGCCCGACAGAGCCCGACAGAGACCAGTTGAGCCCGACAGAGCCCGACAGAGCCCGACAGAGCCCGACAGGGCCCGACAGGGCCCAGTAAAGCCCGACAGAGCCCGACAGAGCCCGACAGAGCCCGACAGGGCCCAGTAGAGCCCGACAGAGCCCGACAGAGCCCGACAGAGACCGACAGGGCCCGACAGAGCCCGACAGAGCCCGACAGAGCCCGACAGAGCCCGACAGGGCCCGACAGAGCCCGACAGAGCCCGACAGAGCCCGACAGGGCCCGACAGAACCCGACAGAGCCCGACAGGGCCCAGTAGAGCCCGACAGAGCCCGACAGAGCCCGACAGAGCCCAACAGAGCCCGACAGAGCCCAGTAGAGCCCGACAGAGCCCGACAGAGCCCGACAGAGACGACAGGGCCCGACAGAGCCCGACAGGGCCCGACAGGGCCCGACAGAGCCCGACAGAGCCTGACAGAGCCCGACAGGGCCCAGTAGAGCCCGACAGAGCCCGACAGAGCCCGACAGGGCCCGACAGGGCCCGACAGAGCCCGACAGAGCCCGACAGGGCCCGACAGAGGCCGACAGGGCCCAGTAGAGCCCGACAGAGCCCGACAGGGCCCGACAGGGCCCGACAGAGCCCGACAGAGCCCGACAGAACCCGACAGGGCCCGACAGGGCCCAGTAGAGCCCGACAGAGCCCGACAGAGCCCGACAGAGCCCGACAGAACCCGACAGAGGCCGACAGAGCCCAGTAGAGCCCGACAGAGCCCGACAGAGCCCGACAGAGCCCGACAGGGCCCGACAGGGCCCGACAGGGCCCAGTAGAGCCCGACAGAGCCCGACAGAGCCCGACAGAGCCCGAGAGGGCCCGACAGGGCCCAGTAGAGCCCGACAGAGCCCGACAGAGCCCGACAGAGCCCGACAGAACCCGACAGAGCCCGACAGAGCCCGACAGGGCCCGACAGGGCCCGACAGGGCCCGACAGAGCCCGACAGAGCCTGACAGGGCCCAGTAGAGCCCGACAGAGCCCGACAGAGCCCAGTAGAGCCCGACAGAGCCCGACAGAGCCCGACAGAGCCCGACAGAACCCGACAGAGCCCGACAGAGCCCGACAGGGCCCGACAGGGCCCGACAGAGCCCGACAGAGCCCGACAGGGCCCAGTAGAGCCCGACAGAGCCCGACAGAGCCCAACAGAGCCCGACAGAGCCCAGTAGAGCCCGACAGAGCCCGACAGAGCCCGACAGAGCCCGACAGGGCCCGACAGAGCCCGACAGAGCCCGACAGGGCCCAGTAGAGCCCGACAGAGCCCGACAGAGCCCGACAGGGCCCGACAGGGCCCGACAGAGCCCGACAGAGACCGACAGGGCCCGACAGGGCCCGACAGGGCCCAGTAGAGCCCGACAGAGCCCGACAGAGCCCGACAGGGCCCGACAGGGCCCGACAGAGCCCGACAGAGCCCGACAGGGCCCGACAGGGCCCGACAGAGCCCAGTAGAGCCCGACAGAGCCCGACAGAGCCCGACAGAGCCCGACAGAACCCGACAGAGGCCGACAGAGCCCAGTAGAGCCCGACAGAGCCCGACAGAGCCCGACAGAGCCCGACAGGGCCCGACAGGGCCCGACAGGGCCCAGTAGAGCCCGACAGAGCCCGACAGAGCCCGACAGAGCCCGAGAGGGCCCGACAGAGCCCGACAGGGCCCGACAGAGCCCAGTAGAGCCCGACAGAGCCCGACAGAGCCCGACAGAGACCGACAGAGCCCGACAGGGCCCAGTAGAGCCCAGTAGAGCCCGACAGAGCCCGACAGAGCCCGACAGAGCCCGACAGAGCCCGACAGGGCCCGACAGAGCCTGACAGAGCCCGACAGGGCCCAGTAGAGCCCGACAGAGCCCAACAGAGCCCGACAGAGCCCGACAGAGCCCGACAGGCCCCGACAGAGCCCGACAGAGCCCGACAGGGCCCGACAGAGCCCGACAGAGCCCGACAGGGCCCGACAGGGCCCAGTAGAGCCCGACAGAGCCCGACAGAGCCCGACAGAGACCGACAGGGCCCGACAGGGCCCGACAGAGCCCGACAGGGCCCGACAGGGCCCGACAGAGCCCAGTAGAGCCCGACAGAGCCCGACAGAGCCCGACAGAGCCCGACAGGGCCCGACAGGGCCCAGTAGAGCCCGACAGAGCCCGACAGAGCCCGACAGGGCCCGACAGAGCCCGACAGAGCCCGACAGAGCCCGACAGGGCCCGACAGAGCCCGACAGAGCCCGACAGGGCCCGACAGAGCCCGACAGAGCCCGACAGGGCCCAGTAGAGCCCGACAGAGCCCGACAGAGCCCGACAGAGACCGACAGGGCCCGACAGAGCCCGACAGAGCCCGACAGGGCCCGACAGGGCCCAGTAGAGCCCGACAGAGCCCGACAGGGCCCGACAGAGCCCGAGAGAGCCCGACAGAGCCCGATATGGCCCGACAGAGCCCGACAGAGCCCGACAGAGCCCGACAGGGCCCGACAGGGCCCAGTAGAGCCCGACAGAGCCCGACAGAGCCCGACAGAACCCGACAGGGCCCAGTAGAGCCTGACAGAGCCCGACAGAGCCCGACAGGGCCCGACAGAGCCCGACAGAGCCCGACAGGGCCCAGTAGAGCCCGACAGAGCCCGACAGAGCCCGACAGGGCCCGACAGAGCCCGACAGAGCCCGACAGGGCCCAGTAGAGCACGACAGAGCCCGACAGGGCCCGACAGAGCCCGACAGAGCCCGACAGAGCCCGACAGGGCCCAGTAGAGCCCGACAGAGCCCGACAGAGCCCGACAGAGCCCGACAGGGCCCGACAGAGCCCGACAGAGCCCGACAGGACCCGACAGGGCCCGACAGAGCCCGACAGGGCCCGACAGAGCCCGACAGAGCCCGACAGAGCCCGACAGGGCCCGACAGAGCCCGACAGAGCCCGACAGGGCCCAGTAGAGCCCGACAGAGCCCGACAGAGCCCGACAGAGCCCAACAGAGCCCGACAGAGCCCAGTAGAGCCCGACAGAGCCCGACAGAGCCCGACAGAGCCCGACAGAGCCCGACAGGGCCCAGTAGAGCCCGACAGAGCCCGACAGAGCCCAGTAGAGCCCAGTAGAGCCCGACAGAACCCGACAGAGCCCAGTAGAGCCCGACAGAGCCCGACAGGGCCCGACAGGGCCCGACAGGGCCCAGTAGAGCCGGACAGAGCCCGACAGAGCCCAGTAGAGCCCAGTAGAGCCCGACAGAGCCCGACAGAGCCCGACAGAGCCCGACAGGGCCCGACAGAGCCCGACAGAGCCCGACAGGGCCCGACAGGGCCCAGTAGAGACCGACAGAGCCCGACAGAGCCCAGTAGAGCCCAGTAGAGCCCGACAGGGCCCGACAGGGCCCGACAGGGCCCAGTAGAGCCCGACAGAGCCCGACAGAGCCTGACAGAGCCCGACAGGGACCGACAGGGCGCGACAGAGCCCGACAGAGCCCGACAGGGCCCAGTAGAGCCCGACAGAGCCCGACAGAGCCCGACAGAGCCCGACAGGGCCCAGTAGAGCCCGACAGAGCCCGACAGAGCCCGACAGGGCCCGACAGGGCCCGACAGAGCCCGACAGAGCCCGACAGGGCCCAGTAGAGCCCGACAGAGCCCGACAGAACCCGACAGGGCCCGACAGGGCCCGACAGAGCCCGACAGAGCCCGACAGGGCCCGACAGGGCCCGACAGAGCCCAGTAGAGCCCGACAGAGCCCGACAGAGCCCGACAGGGCCCGACAGGGCCCAGTAGAGCCCGACAGAGCCCGACAGAGCCCGACAGAGCCCGACAGGGCCCGACAGAGCCCGACAGGGCCCGACAGGGCCCGACAGGGCCCGACAGAGCCCGACAGGGCACGACAGAGCCCGACAGAGCCCGACAGAGCCCGACAGAAACCGACAGAGCCCGACAGAGCCCAGTAGAGCCCAGTAGAGCCCGACAGAGCCCGACAGAGCCCGACAGGGCCCGACAGGGCCCAGTAGAGCCCGACAGAGCCCGACAGAGCCCGACAGGGCCCGACAGGGCCCGACAGAGCCCGACAGAGCCCGACAGGGCCCGACAGGGCCCAGTAGAGCCCGACAGAGCCCGAGAGGGCCCGACAGAGCCCGACAGAGCCCGACAGAGCCCGACAGGGCCCGACAGAGCCCGACAGAGCCCGACAGAGCCCGACAGGGCCTAGTAGAGCCCGACAGAGCCCGACAGAGCCCGACAGAACCCCACAGGGCCCAGTAGAGCCCGACAGAGCCCGACAAAGCCCGACAGAGCCCGACAGGGCCCGACAGAGCCCGACAGAGCCCGACAGAGCCCGACAGGGCCCAGTAGAGCCCGACAGAGCCCGACAGAGCCCGACAGAGCCCGACAGGGCCCGACAGAGCCCGACAGAGCCCGACAGAGCCCAGTACAGCCCGACAGAGCCCGACAGGGCCCGACAGATCCCGACAGAGCCCGACAGAGCCCGACAGGGCCCAGTAGAGCCCGACAGAGCCCGACAGAGCCCGACAGAGCCCGACAGGGCCCGACAGAGCCCGACAGAGCCCGACAGGGCCCGACAGGGCCCGACAGAGCCCGACAGAGCCCGACAGAGCCCGACAGAGCCCGACAGGGCCCGACAGAACCCGACAGAGCCCGACAGGGCCCAGTAGAGCCCGACAGAGCCCGACAGAGCCCGACAGAGCCCAACAGAGCCCGACAGAGCCCAGTAGAGCCCGACAGAGCCCGACAGAGCCCGACAGAGACGACAGGGCCCGACAGAGCCCGACAGGGCCCGACAGGGCCCGACAGAGCCCGACAGAGCCTGACAGAGCCCGACAGGGCCCAGTAGAGCCCGACAGAGCCCGACAGAGCCCGACAGGGCCCGACAGGGCCCGACAGAGCCCGACAGAGCCCGACAGGGCCCGACAGGGCCCAGTAGAGCCCGACAGAGCCCGACAGAGCCCGACAGGGCCCGACAGGGCCCGACAGAGCCCGACAGAGCCCGACAGGGCCCGACAGGGCCCGACAGAGCCCGACAGAGCCCGACAGAACCCGACAGGGCCCGACAGGGCCCAGTAGAGCCCGACAGAGCCCGACAGAGCCCGACAGAGCCCGACAGAACCCGACAGAGGCCGACAGAGCCCAGTAGAGCCCGACAGAGCCCGACAGAGCCCGACAGAGCCCGACAGGGCCCGACAGGGCCCAGTAGAGCCCGACAGAGCCCGACAGAGCCCGACAGAGCCCGACAGAACCCGACAGAGCCCGACAGAGCCCGACAGGGCCCGACAGGGCCCGACAGGGCCCGACAGAGCCCGACAGAGCCTGACAGGGCCCAGTAGAGCCCGACAGAGCCCGACAGAGCCCAGTAGAGCCCGACAGAGCCCGACAGAGCCCGACAGAGCCCGACAGAACCCGACAGAGCCCGACAGAGCCCGACAGAGACCAGTTGAGCCCGACAGAGCCCGACAGAGCCCGATATGGCCCGACAGAGCCCGACAGAGCCCGACAGAGCCCGACAGGGCCCGACAGGGCCCAGTAGAGCCCGACAGAGCCCGACAGAGCCCGACAGAACCCGACAGGGCCCAGTAGAGCCTGACAGAGCCCGACAGAGCCCGACAGGGCCCGACAGAGCCCGACAGAGCCCGACAGGGCCCAGTAGAGCCCGACAGAGCCCGACAGAGCCCGACAGGGCCCGACAGAGCCCGACAGAGCCCGACAGGGCCCAGTAGAGCACGACAGAGCCCGACAGGGCCCGACAGAGCCCGACAGAGCCCGACAGAGCCCGACAGGGCCCAGTAGAGCCCGACAGAGCCCGACAGAGCCCGACAGAGCCCGACAGGGCCCGACAGAGCCCGACAGAGCCCGACAGGACCCGACAGGGCCCGACAGAGCCCGACAGGGCCCGACAGAGCCCGACAGAGCCCGACAGAGCCCGACAGGGCCCGACAGAGCCCGACAGAGCCCGACAGGGCCCAGTAGAGCCCGACAGAGCCCGAGAGAGCCCGACAGAGCCCAACAGAGCCCGACAGAGCCCAGTAGAGCCCGACAGAGCCCGACAGAGCCTGACAGAGCCCGACAGAGCCCGACAGGGCCCAGTAGAGCCCGACAGAGCCCGACAGAGCCCGACAGAGCCCAGTAGAGCCCGACAGAACCCGACAGAGCCCAGTAGAGCCCGACAGAGCCCGACAGGGCCCGACAGGGCCCGACAGGGCCCAGTAGAGCCGGACAGAGCCCGACAGAGCCCAGTAGAGCCCAGTAGAGCCCGACAGAGCCCGACAGAGCCCGACAGAGCCCGACAGGGCCCGACAGAGCCCGACAGAGCCCGACAGGGCCCGACAGGGCCCAGTAGAGACCGACAGAGCCCGACAGAGCCCAGTAGAGCCCAGTAGAGCCCGACAGGGCCCGACAGGGCCCGACAGGGCCCAGTAGAGCCCGACAGAGCCCGACAGAGCCTGACAGAGCCCGACAGGGACCGACAGGGCGCGACAGA
The DNA here is from genome assembly GCF_036013445.1 of Caloenas nicobarica. Lineage (NCBI taxonomy): Eukaryota > Metazoa > Chordata > Aves > Columbiformes > Columbidae > Caloenas > Caloenas nicobarica. Next base: position 154,728 of record NW_027017273.1, on the reverse strand, counting down.
GCCCGACAGAGCCCGACAGGGCCCAGTAGAGCCCGACAGAGCCCGACAGAGCCCGACAGAGCCCGACAGGGCCCAGTAGAGCCCGACAGAGCCCGACAGAGCCCGACAGGGCCCGACAGGGCCCGACAGAGCCCGACAGAGCCCGACAGGGCCCAGTAGAGCCCGACAGAGCCCGACAGAACCCGACAGGGCCCGACAGGGCCCGACAGAGCCCGACAGAGCCCGACAGGGCCCGACAGGGCCCGACAGAGCCCAGTAGAGCCCGACAGAGCCCGACAGAGCCCGACAGAGCCCGACAGGGCCCGACAGGGCCCAGTAGAGCCCGACAGAGCCCGACAGAGCCCGACAGAGCCCGACAGGGCCCGACAGAGCCCGACAGGGCCCGACAGGGCCCGACAGGGCCCGACAGAGCCCGACAGGGCACGACAGAGCCCGACAGAGCCCGACAGAGCCCGACAGAAACCGACAGAGCCCGACAGAGCCCAGTAGAGCCCAGTAGAGCCCGACAGAGCCCGACAGAGCCCGACAGGGCCCGACAGGGCCCAGTAGAGCCCGACAGAGCCCGACAGAGCCCGACAGGGCCCGACAGGGCCCGACAGAGCCCGACAGAGCCCGACAGGGCCCGACAGGGCCCAGTAGAGCCCGACAGAGCCCGAGAGGGCCCGACAGAGCCCGACAGAGCCCGACAGAGCCCGACAGGGCCCGACAGAGCCCGACAGAGCCCGACAGAGCCCGACAGGGCCTAGTAGAGCCCGACAGAGCCCGACAGAACCCGACAGAACCCCACAGGGCCCAGTAGAGCCCGACAGAGCCCGACAAAGCCCGACAGAGCCCGACAGGGCCCGACAGAGCCCGACAGAGCCCGACAGAGCCCGACAGGGCCCAGTAGAGCCCGACAGAGCCCGACAGAGCCCGACAGAGCCCGACAGGGCCCGACAGAGCCCGACAGAGCCCGACAGAGCCCAGTACAGCCCGACAGAGCCCGACAGGGCCCGACAGATCCCGACAGAGCCCGACAGAGCCCGACAGGGCCCAGTAGAGCCCGACAGAGCCCGACAGAGCCCGACAGAGCCCGACAGGGCCCGACAGAGCCCGACAGAGCCCGACAGGGCCCGACAGGGCCCGACAGAGCCCGACAGGGCCCGACAGAGCCCGACAGAGCCCGACAGAGCCCGACAGGGCCCGACAGAGCCCGAAAGAGCCCGACAGGGCCCAGTAGAGCCCAACAGAGCCCGACAGAGCCCGACAGAGCCCAACAGAGCCCGACAGAGCCCAGTAGAGCCCGACAGAGCCCGACAGAGCCCGACAGAGACGACAGGGCCCGACAGAGCCCGACAGGGCCCGACAGGGCCCGACAGAGCCCGACAGAGCCTGACAGAGCCCGACAGGGCCCAGTAGAGCCCGACAGAGCCCGACAGAGCCCGACAGGGCCCGACAGGGCCCGACAGAGCCCGACAGAGCCCGACAGGGCCCGACAGGGCCCGACAGGGCCCAGTAGAGCCCGACAGAGCCCGACAGAGCCCGACAGGGCCCGACAGGGCCCGACAGAGCCCGACAGAGCCCGACAGGGCCCGACAGGGCCCGACAGAGCCCGACAGAGCCCGACAGAACCCGACAGGGCCCGACAGGGCCCAGTAGAGCCCGACAGAGCCCGACAGAGCCCGACAGAGCCCGACAGAACCCGACAGAGGCCGACAGAGCCCAGTAGAGCCCGACAGAGCCCGACAGAGCCCGACAGAGCCCGACAGGGCCCGACAGGGCCCAGTAGAGCCCGACAGAGCCCGACAGAGCCCGACAGAGCCCGACAGAACCCGACAGAGCCCGACAGAGCCCGACAGGGCCCGACAGGGCCCGACAGGGCCCGACAGAGCCCGACAGAGCCTGACAGGGCCCAGTAGAGCCCGACAGAGCCCGACAGAGCCCAGTAGAGCCCGACAGAGCCCGACAGAGCACGACAGAGCCCGACAGAACCCGACAGAGCCCGACAGAGCCCGACAGAGACCAGTTGAGCCCGACAGAGCCCGACAGAGCCCGACAGAGCCCGACAGGGCCCGACAGGGCCCAGTAGAGCCCGACAGAGCCCGACAGAGCCCGACAGAGCCCGACAGAGACCAGTTGAGCCCGACAGAGCCCGACAGAGCCCGACAGAGCCCGACAGGGCCCGACAGGGCCCAGTAAAGCCCGACAGAGCCCGACAGAGCCCGACAGAGCCCGACAGGGCCCAGTAGAGCCCGACAGAGCCCGACAGAGCCCGACAGAGCCCGACAGGGCCCGACAGAGCCCGACAGAGCCCGACAGAGCCCGACAGAGCCCGACAGGGCCCGACAGAGCCCGACAGGGCCCGACAGAACCCGACAGAGCCCGACAGGGCCCAGTAGAGCCCGACAGAGCCCGACAGAGCCCGACAGAGCCCAACAGAGCCCGACAGAGCCCAGTAGAGCCCGACAGAGCCCGACAGAGCCCGACAGAGACGACAGGGCCCAGTAGAGCCCGACAGAGCCCGACAGAGCCCGACAGGGCCCGACAGGGCCCGACAGAGCCCGACAGGGCCCAGTAGAGCCCGACAGAGCCCGACAGAGCCCGACAGGGCCCGACAGGGCCCGACAGAGCCCGACAGAGCCCGACAGGGCCCGACAGAGCCCGACAGAGCCCGACAGAACCCGACAGGGCCCGACAGGGCCCAGTAGAGCCCGACAGAGCCCGACAGAGCCCGACAGAGCCCGACAGAACCCGACAGAGGCCGACAGAGCCCAGTAGAGCCCGACAGAGCCCGACAGAGCCCGACAGAGCCCGACAGGGCCCGACAGGGCCCAGTAGAGCCCGACAGAGCCCGACAGAGCCCGACAGAGCCCGACAGAACCCGACAGAGCCCGACAGAGCCCGACAGGGCCCGTCAGGGCCCGACAGGGCCCGACAGAGCCCGACAGAGCCTGACAGGGCCCAGTAGAGCCCGACAGAGCCCGACAGAGCCCAGTAGAGCCCGACAGAGCCCGACAGAGCCCGACAGAGCCCGACAGAACCCGACAGAGCCCGACAGAGCCCGACAGAGACCAGTTGAACCCGACAGAGCCCGACAGAGCCCGACAGAGCCCGACAGGGCCCGACAGGGCCCAGTAGATCCCGACAGAGCCCGACAGAGCCCGACAGAGCCCGACAGAGACCAGTTGAGCCCGACAGAGCCCGACAGAGCCCGACAGAGCCCGACAGGGCCCGACAGGGCCCAGTAAAGCCCGACAGAGCCCGACAGAGCCCGACAGAGCCCGACAGGGCCCAGTAGAGCCCGACAGAGCCCGACAGAGCCCGACAGAGACCGACAGGGCCCGACAGAGCCCGACAGAGCCCGACAGAGCCCGACAGGGCCCGACAGAGCCCGACAGAGCCCGACAGAGCCCGACAGGGCCCGACAGAACCCGACAGAGCCCGACAGGGCCCAGTAGAGCCCGACAGAGCCCGACAGAGCCCGACAGAGCCCAACAGAGCCCGACAGAGCCCAGTAGAGCCCGACAGAGCCCGACAGAGCCCGACAGAGACGACAGGGCCCGACAGAGCCCGACAGGGCCCGACAGGGCCCGACAGAGCCCGACAGAGCCTGACAGAGCCCGACAGGGCCCAGTAGAGCCCGACAGAGCCCGACAGAGCCCGACAGGGCCCGACAGGGCCCGACAGAGCCCGACAGAGCCCGACAGGGCCCGACAGAGGCCGACAGGGCCCAGTAGAGCCCGACAGAGCCCGACAGAGCCCGACAGGGCCCGACAGGGCCCGACAGAGCCCGACAGAGCCCGACAGGGCCCGACAGGGCCCGACAGAGCCCGACAGAGCCCGACAGAACCCGACAGGGCCCGACAGGGCCCAGTAGAGCCCGACAGAGCCCGACAGAGCCCGACAGAGCCCGACAGAACCCGACAGAGGCCGACAGAGCCCAGTAGAGCCCGACAGAGCCCGACAGAGCCCGACAGAGCCCGACAGGGCCCGACAGGGCCCGACAGGGCCCAGTAGAGCCCGACAGAGCCCGACAGAGCCCGACAGAGCCCGAGAGGGCCCGACAGGGCCCAGTAGAGCCCGACAGAGCCCGACAGAGCCCGACAGAGCCCGACAGAACCCGACAGAGCCCGACAGAGCCCGACAGGGCCCGACAGGGCCCGACAGGGCCCGACAGAGCCCGACAGAGCCCGACAGGGCCCAGTAGAGCCCGACAGAGCCCGACAGAGCCCAGTAGAGCCCGACAGAGCCCGACAGAGCCCGACAGAGCCCGACAGAACCCGACAGAGCCCGACAGAGCCCGACAGGGCCCGACAGGGCCCGACAGAGCCCGACAGAGCCCGACAGGGCCCAGTAGAGCCCGACAGAGCCCGACAGAGCCCAACAGAGCCCGACAGAGCCCAGTAGAGCCCGACAGAGCCCGACAGAGCCCGACAGAGCCCGACAGGGCCCGACAGAGACCGACAGAGCCCGACAGGGCCCAGTAGAGCCCGACAGAGCCCGACAGAGCCCGACAGGGCCCGACAGGGCCCGACAGAGCCCGACAGAGCCCGACAGAGCCCGACAGGGCCCGACAGGGCCCAGTAGAGCCCGACAGAGCCCGACAGAGCCCGACAGGGCCCGACAGGGCCCGACAGAGCCCGACAGAGCCCGACAGGGCCCGACAGGGCCCGACAGAGCCCAGTAGAGCCCGACAGAGCCCGACAGAGCCCGACAGAGCCCGACAGAACCCGACAGAGGCCGACAGAGCCCAGTAGAGCCCGACAGAGCCCGACAGAGCCCGACAGAGCCCGACAGGGCCCGACAGGGCCCGACAGGGCCCAGTAGAGCCCGACAGAGCCCGACAGAGCCCGACAGAGCCCGAGAGGGCCCGACAGGGCCCGACAGGGCCCGACAGAGCCCAGTAGAGCCCGACAGAGCCCGACAGAGCCCGACAGAGACCGACAGAGCCCGACAGGGCCCAGTAGAGCCCAGTAGAGCCCGACAGAGCCCGACAGAGCCCGACAGAGCCCGACAGAGCCCGACAGGGCCCGACAGAGCCTGACAGAGCCCGACAGGGCCCAGTAGAGCCCGACAGAGCCCGACAGAGCCCGACAGAGCCCGACAGAGCCCGACAGGCCCCGACAGAGCCCGACAGAGCCCGACAGGGCCCGACAGAGCCCGACAGAGCCCGACAGGGCCCGACAGGGCCCAGTAGAGCCCGACAGAGCCCGACAGAGCCCGACAGAGACCGACAGGGCCCGACAGGGCCCGACAGAGCCCGACAGGGCCCGACAGGGCCCGACAGAGCCCAGTAGAGCCCGACAGAGCCCGACAGAGCCCGACAGAGCCCGACAGGGCCCGACAGGGCCCAGTAGAGCCCGACAGAGCCCGACAGAGCCCGACAGGGCCCGACAGAGCCCGACAGAGCCCGACAGAGCCCGACAGGGCCCGACAGAGCCCGACAGAGCCCGACAGGGCCCGACAGAGCCCGACAGAGCCCGACAGGGCCCAGTAGAGCCCGACAGAGCCCGACAGAGCCCGACAGAGACCGACAGGGCCCGACAGAGCCCGACAGAGCCCGACAGGGCCCGACAGGGCCCAGTAGAGCCCGACAGAGCCCGACAGGGCCCGACAGAGCCCGAGAGAGCCCGACAGAGCCCGATATGGCCCGACAGAGCCCGACAGAGCCCGACAGAGCCCGACAGGGCCCGACAGGGCCCAGTAGAGCCCGACAGAGCCCGACAGAGCCCGACAGAACCCGACAGGGCCCAGTAGAGCCTGACAGAGCCCGACAGAGCCCGACAGGGCCCGACAGAGCCCGACAGAGCCCGACAGGGCCCAGTAGAGCCCGACAGAGCCCGACAGAGCCCGACAGGGCCCGACAGAGCCCGACAGAGCCCGACAGGGCCCAGTAGAGCACGACAGAGCCCGACAGGGCCCGACAGAGCCCGACAGAGCCCGACAGAGCCCGACAGGGCCCAGTAGAGCCCGACAGAGCCCGACAGAGCCCGACAGAGCCCGACAGGGCCCGACAGAGCCCGACAGAGCCCGACAGGACCCGACAGGGCCCGACAGAGCCCGACAGGGCCCGACAGAGCCCGACAGAGCCCGACAGAGCCCGACAGGGCCCGACAGAGCCCGACAGAGCCCGACAGGGCCCAGTAGAGCCCGACAGAGCCCGACAGAGCCCGACAGAGCCCAACAGAGCCCGACAGAGCCCAGTAGAGCCCGACAGAGCCCGACAGAGCCCGACAGAGCCCGACAGAGCCCGACAGGGCCCAGTAGAGCCCGACAGAGCCCGACAGGGCCCGACAGAGCCCAGTAGAGCCCGACAGAACCCGACAGAGCCCAGTAGAGCCCGACAGAGCCCGACAGGGCCCGACAGGGCCCGACAGGGCCCAGTAGAGCCGGACAGAGCCCGACAGAGCCCAGTAGAGCCCAGTAGAGCCCGACAGAGCCCGACAGAGCCCGACAGAGCCCGACAGGGCCCGACAGAGCCCGACAGAGCCCGACAGGGCCCGACAGGGCCCAGTAGAGACCGACAGAGCCCGACAGAGCCCAGTAGAGCCCAGTAGAGCCCGACAGGGCCCGACAGGGCCCGACAGGGCCCAGTAGAGCCCGACAGAGCCCGACAGAGCCTGACAGAGCCCGACAGGGACCGACAGGGCGCGACAGAGCCCGACAGAGCCCGACAGGGCCCAGTAGAGCCCGACAGAGCCCGACAGAGCCCGACAGAGCCCGACAGGGCCCAGTAGAGCCCGACAGAGCCCGACAGAGCCCGACAGGGCCCGACAGGGCCCGACAGAGCCCGACAGAGCCCGACAGGGCCCAGTAGAGCCCGACAGAGCCCGACAGAACCCGACAGGGCCCGACAGGGCCCGACAGAGCCCGACAGAGCCCGACAGGGCCCGACAGGGCCCGACAGAGCCCAGTAGAGCCCGACAGAGCCCGACAGAGCCCGACAGAGCCCGACAGGGCCCGACAGGGCCCAGTAGAGCCCGACAGAGCCCGACAGAGCCCGACAGAGCCCGACAGGGCCCGACAGAGCCCGACAGGGCCCGACAGGGCCCGACAGGGCCCGACAGAGCCCGACAGGGCACGACAGAGCCCGACAGAGCCCGACAGAGCCCGACAGAAACCGACAGAGCCCGACAGAGCCCAGTAGAGCCCAGTAGAGCCCGACAGAGCCCGACAGAGCCCGACAGGGCCCGACAGGGCCCAGTAGAGCCCGACAGAGCCCGACAGAGCCCGACAGGGCCCGACAGGGCCCGACAGAGCCCGACAGAGCCCGACAGGGCCCGACAGGGCCCAGTAGAGCCCGACAGAGCCCGAGAGGGCCCGACAGAGCCCGACAGAGCCCGACAGAGCCCGACAGGGCCCGACAGAGCCCGACAGAGCCCGACAGAGCCCGACAGGGCCTAGTAGAGCCCGACAGAGCCCGACAGAGCCCGACAGAACCCCACAGGGCCCAGTAGAGCCCGACAGAGCCCGACAAAGCCCGACAGAGCCCGACAGGGCCCGACAGAGCCCGACAGAGCCCGACAGAGCCCGACAGGGCCCAGTAGAGCCCGACAGAGCCCGACAGAGCCCGACAGAGCCCGACAGGGCCCGACAGAGCCCGACAGAGCCCGACAGAGCCCAGTACAGCCCGACAGAGCCCGACAGGGCCCGACAGATCCCGACAGAGCCCGACAGAGCCCGACAGGGCCCAGTAGAGCCCGACAGAGCCCGACAGAGCCCGACAGAGCCCGACAGGGCCCGACAGAGCCCGACAGAGCCCGACAGGGCCCGACAGGGCCCGACAGAGCCCGACAGGGCCCGACAGAGCCCGACAGAGCCCGACAGAGCCCGACAGGGCCCGACAGAACCCGACAGAGCCCGACAGGGCCCAGTAGAGCCCGACAGAGCCCGACAGAGCCCGACAGAGCCCAACAGAGCCCGACAGAGCCCAGTAGAGCCCGACAGAGCCCGACAGAGCCCGACAGAGACGACAGGGCCCGACAGAGCCCGACAGGGCCCGACAGGGCCCGACAGAGCCCGACAGAGCCTGACAGAGCCCGACAGGGCCCAGTAGAGCCCGACAGAGCCCGACAGAGCCCGACAGGGCCCGACAGGGCCCGACAGAGCCCGACAGAGCCCGACAGGGCCCGACAGGGCCCGACAGGGCCCAGTAGAGCCCGACAGAGCCCGACAGAGCCCGACAGGGCCCGACAGGGCCCGACAGAGCCCGACAGAGCCCGACAGGGCCCGACAGAGCCCGACAGAGCCCGACAGAGCCCGACAGGGCCCGACAGGGCCCAGTAGAGCCCGACAGAGCCCGACAGAGCCCGACAGAACCCGACAGAGCCCGACAGAGCCCGACAGGGCCCGACAGGGCCCGACAGGGCCCGACAGAGCCCGACAGAGCCTGACAGGGCCCAGTAGAGCCCGACAGAGCCCGACAGAGCCCAGTAGAGCCCGACAGAGCCCGACAGAGCCCGACAGAGCCCGACAGAACCCGACAGAGCCCGACAGAGCCCGACAGAGACCAGTTGAGCCCGACAGAGCCCGACAGAGCCCGACAGAGCCCGACAGGGCCCGACAGGGCCCAGTAGAGCCCGACAGAGCCCGACAGAGCCCGACAGAGCCCGACAGAGACCAGTTGAGCCCGACAGAGCCCGACAGAGCCCGACAGAGCCCGACAGGGCCCGACAGGGCCCAGTAAAGCCCGACAGAGCCCGACAGAGCCCGACAGAGCCCGACAGGGCCCAGTAGAGCCCGACAGAGCCCGACAGAGCCCGACAGAGCCCGACAGGGCCCGACAGAGCCCGACAGAGCCCGACAGAGCCCGACAGAGCCCGACAGGGCCCGACAGAGCCCGACAGAGCCCGACAGGGCCCGACAGAACCCGACAGAGCCCGACAGGGCCCAGTAGAGCCCGACAGAGCCCGACAGAGCCCGACAGAGCCCAACAGAGCCCGACAGAGCCCAGTAGAGCCCGACAGAGCCCGACAGAGCCCGACAGAGACGACAGGGCCCGACAGAGCCCGACAGGGCCCGACAGGGCCCGACAGAGCCCGACAGAGCCCGACAGGGCCCGACAGAGGCCGACAGGGCCCAGTAGAGCCCGACAGAGCCCGACAGAGCCCGACAGGGCCCAACAGGGCCCGACAGAGCCCGACAGAGCCCGACAGGGCCCGACAGGGCCCGACAGAGCCCGACAGAGCCCGACAGAACCCGACAGGGCCCGACAGGGCCCAGTAGAGCCCGACAGAGCCCGACAGAGCCCGACAGAGCCCGACAGAACCCGACAGAGGCCGACAGAGCCCAGTAGAGCCCGACAGAGCCCGACAGAGCCCGACAGAGCCCGACAGGGCCCGACAGGGCCCGACAGGGCCCAGTAGAGCCCGACAGAGCCCGACAGAGCCCGACAGGGCCCGACAGGGCCCGACAGAGCCCGACAGAGCCCGACAGGGCCCGACAGAGGCCGACAGGGCCCAGTAGAGCCCGACAGAGCCCGACAGAGCCCGACAGGGCCCAACAGGGCCCGACAGAGCCCGACAGAGCCCGACAGGGCCCGACAGGGCCCGACAGAGCCCGACAGAGCCCGACAGAACCCGACAGGGCCCGACAGGGCCCAGTAGAGCCCGACAGAGCCCGACAGAGCCCGACAGAGCCCGACAGAACCCGACAGAGGCCGACAGAGCCCAGTAGAGCCCGACAGAGCCCGACAGAGCCCGACAGAGCCCGACAGGGCCCGACAGGGCCCGACAGGGCCCAGTAGAGCCCGACAGAGCCCGACAGAGCCCGACAGAGCCCGAGAGGGCCCGACAGGGCCCGACAGGGCCCGACAGGGCCCGACAGAGCCCGACAGAGCCTGACAGGGCCCAGTAGAGCCCGACAGAGCCCGACAGAGCCCAGTAGAGCCCGACAGAGCCCGACAGAGCCCGACAGAGCCCGACAGAACCCGACAGAGCCCGACAGAGCCCGACAGAGACCAGTTGAGCCCGACAGAGCCCGACAGAGCCCGACAGAGCCCGACAGGGCCCGACAGGGCCCAGTAGAGCCCGACAGAGCCCGACAGAGCCCGACAGAGCCCGACAGAGACCAGTTGAGCCCGACAGAGCCCGACAGAGCCCGACAGAGCCCGACAGGGCCCGACAGGGCCCAGTAGAGCCCGACAGAGCCCGACAGAGCCCGACAGAGCCCGACAGGGCCCAGTAGAGCCCGACAGAGCCCGACAGAGCCCGACAGAGCCCGACAGGGCCCGACAGAGCCCGACAGAGCCCGACAGGGCCCGACAGGGCCCGACAGAGCCCAGTAGAGCCCGACAGAGCCCGACAGAGCCCGACAAAGCCCGACAGAGCCCGACAGAACCCGACAGGGCCCGACAGAGCCCAGTAGAGCCCGACAGAGCCCGACAGAGCCCGACAGGGCCCGACAGGGCCCGACAGAGTCCGACAGAGCCCGACAGAGCCCGACAGGGCCCAGTAGAGCCCGACAGAACCCGACAGAGCCCGACAGGGCCCGACAGAGCCCGACAGAGCCAAGTAGAGCCCGACAGAGCCCGACAGAGCCCGACAGAGCCCGACAGAACCTGACAGAGCCCAGTAGAGCCCGACAGAGCCCGACAGAGCCCGACAGGGCCCGACAGGGCCCGACAGGGCCCGACAGAGCCCGACAGAGCCCGACAGAGCCCAGTAGAGCCCGACAGAGGCCGACAGAGCCCGACAGAGCCCGACAGGGCCCGACAGGGCCCGACAGGGCCCGACAGAGCCCAGTAGAGCCCGACAGAGCCCGAGAGAGCCCGACAGAGCCCGACAGGGCCCGACAGGGCCCGACAGAGCCCGACAGAGCCCAGTAGAGCCCAGTAGAGCCTGACAGAGCCCGATAGAGCCTGACAGGGCCCGACAGAGCCCGACAGGGCCCGACAGGGCCCGACAGAGCCCGACAGAGCCCAGTAGAGCCCAGTAGAGCCCGACAGAGCCCGACAGAGCCCAGTAGAGCCCAGTAGAGCCCAGTAGAGCCCGACAGAGCCCGACAGAGCCCGACAGGGCCCGACAGGGCCCAGTAGAGCCCAGTAGAGCCCGACAGAGCCCGACAGAGCCCGACAGAGCCCAGTAGAGCCCAGTAGAGCCCGACAGAGCCCGACAGAGCCCGACAGAGACCGACAGGGCCCGACAGGGCCCGACAGGGCCCAGTTTAGCCCAGTAGAGCCCGACAGAGCCCGACAGAGCCCAGTAGAGCCCGACAGAGCCCGACAGGGCCCGACAGAGCCCGACAGAGCCCGACAGGGCCCGACAGGGCCCGACAGGGCCCGACGGAGCCCAGTTTAGCCCAGTAGAGCCCGACAGAGCCCGACAGAGCCCGACAGGTCCCGACAGGGCCCGACAGAGCCCGACAGAGCCCGACAGGGCCCGACAGAGCCCGACAGAGCCCGACAGGGCCCGACAGAGCCCAGTAGAGCCCGACAGAGCCCGACAGGGCCCGACAGGGCCCGACAGAGCCCGACAGAGCCCGACAGAGCCCGACAGGGCCCGAGAGGGCCCGACAGAGCCCGACAGAGCCCGACAGGGCCCAATAGAGCCCGACAGAGCCCGACAGAGCCCGACAGAGCCCGACAGGGCCCGACAGGGCCCAGTAGAGCCCGACAGAGCCCGACAGAGCCCGACAGGGCCCGACAGGGCCCGACAGGGCCCGACAGAGCCCGACAGAGCCCGACAGGGCCCGGTAGAGCCCGACAGAGCACGACAGAGCCCAGTAGAGCCCAGTAGAGCCCGACAGAGCCCGACAGAGCCCGACAGAGCCCGACAGAACCCGACAGAGCCCGACAGAGACCAGTTGAGCCCGACAGAGCCCGACAGAGCCCGACAGAGCCCGACAGGGCCCGACAGGGCCCAGTAGAGCCCGACAGAGCCCGACAGAGCCCGACAGAGCCCGACAGAGCCCGACAGGGCCCAGTAGAGCCCGACAGAGCCCGACAGAGCCCGACAGGGCCCGACAGAGCCCGACAGAGCCCGACAGGGCCCGACAGGGCCCGACAGAGCCCAGTAGAGCCCGACAGGGCCCGACAGAGCCCGACAGAGCCCGACAGGGCCCGACAGGGCCTGACAGAGCCCAGTAGAGACCGACAGAGCCCGACAGAGCCCGACAGAGCCCGACAGAGCCCGACATGGCCCAGTAGAGCCCAGTAGAGCCCGACAGAGCCCAGTAGAGCCCGACAGAGCCCGACAGAGCCCGACAGAGCCCGACAGGGCCCGACAGGGCCCGACAGAGCCCGACAGAGCCCGACAGGGCCCGACAGAGCCTGACAGAGCCCGACAGGGCCCAGTAGAGCCCGACAGAGGCTGACAGAGCCCGAGAGAGCCCGACAGAGCCCGACAGAGCCCGACAGAGCCCGACAGGGCCCGACAGAGCCCGACAGAGCCCGACAGGGCCCGAAAGGTCCCGACAGAGCCCAGTAGAGCCCGACAGAGCCCGACAGAGCCCGACAGAGCCCGACAGGGCCCGACAGGGCCCAGTAGAGCCCGACAGAGCCCGACAGAGCCCGACAGAGCACGACAGAGCCCGACAGAGCCCGACAGGGCCCGACAGGGCCCAGTAGAGCCCGACAGAGCCCGACAGAGCCCGACAGAGCCCGACAGAGCCCGACAGAGCCCGACAGGGCCCGACAGGGCCCAGTAGAGCCCGACAGAGCCCGACAGAGCCCGACAGAGCACGACAGAGCCCGACAGAGCCCGACAGGGCCCGACAGGGCCCAGTAGAGCCCGACAGAGCCCGACAGAGCCCGACAGAGCCCGACAGAGCCCGTCAGAGCCCGACAGAGCCCGACAGAGCCCGACAGGGCCCAGTAGAGCCCGACAGAGCCCGACAGAGCCCGACAGAGACCGACAGGGTCCGACAGAGCCCGACAGAGCCCGACAGAGCCCAGTAGGGCCCGACCGGGCCCGACAGGGCCCAGTAGAGCCCGACAGAGCACGACAGGGCCCGAGAGAGCCCGACAGAGCCCGACAGAGCCCGACATGGCCCGACAGAGCCCGACAGGGCCCGACAGGGCCCAGTAGAGCCCGACAGAGCCCGACAGTGCCCGACAGAACCCGACAGAGCCCGACAGAACCCGACAGAGCCCAGTAGAGCCCGACAGAGCCCGACAGAGCCCGACAGAGCCCAACAGGGCCCGACAGAGCCCGACAGGGCCCAGTAGAGCCCGACAGAGCCCGACAGAGCCCGACAGAGCCCGAGAGAGCCCGACAGGGCCCGACAGAGCCCGACAGGGCCCGACAGGGCCCGACAGAGCCCGACAGGGCGCGACAGAGCCCGACAGAGCCCGACAGAGCCCGACAGGGCCCGACAGAGACCGACAGAGCCCGATAGGGCCCAGTAGAGCCCGAAAGAGCCCGACAGAGCCCGACAGAGCCCGACAGAGCCCAACAGAACCCGACAGAGCCCGACAGAGCCCAGTAGAGCCCAGTAGAGCCCGACAGAGCCCGACAGAGCCCAGTAGAGCCCAGTAGAGCCCGACAGAGCCCGACAGAGCCCGACAGAGCCCGACAGAACCCGACAGAGCCCGACAGAGACCAGTTGAGCCCGACAGAGCCCGACAGAGCCCGACAGAGCCCGACAGGGCCCGACAGGGCCCAGTAGAGCCCGACAGAGCCCGACAGAGGCCGACAGAGCCCAGTAGAGCCCGACAGAGCCCGACAGAGCCCGACAGAGCCCGACAGGGCCCGACAGGGCCCGACAGAGCCCGACAGGGCCCGACAGAGCCCGACAGAGCCCGACAGGGCCCGACAGAGCCCGACAGAGCCCGACAGGGCCCAGTAGAGCCCGACAGAGCCCGACAGAGCCCGACAGAGCCCGACAGGGCCCGAAAGGGCCCGACAGAGCCCAGTAGAGCCCGACAGAGCCCGACAGAGCCCGACAGGGCCCGACAGAGCCCGACAGAGCCCGACAGAGCCCGACAGAGCCCGACAGAGCACGACAGAGCCCGACAGAGCCCGACAGGGCCCGACAGGGCCCAGTAGAGCCCGACAGAGCCCGACAGAGCCCGACAGAGCCCGACAGAGTCCGACAGGGCCCAGTAGAGCCCGACAGAGCCCGACAGAGCCCGACAGATCCCGACAGAGACCGACAGGGTCCGACAGAGCCCGACAGAGCCCGACAGAGCCCAGTAGGGCCCGACAGGGCCGGACAGGGCCCAGTAGAGCCCGACAGAGCACGACAGGGCCCGACAGAGCCCGACAGAGCCCGACAGAGCCCGACATGGCCCGACAGAGCACGACAGGGCCCGACAGGGCCCAGTAGAGCCCGACAGAGCCCGACAGAGCCCGACAGAACCCGACAGAGCCCAGTAGAGCCCGACAGAGCCCGACAGAGCCCGACAGAGCCCGACAGGGCCCGACAGAGCCCGACAGGGCCCAGTAGAGCCCGACAGAGCCCGACAGAGCCCGACAGAGCCCGAGAGAGCCCGACAGGGCCCGACAGAGCCCGACAGGGCCCGACAGGGCCCGACAGAGCCCGACAGGGCGCGACAGAGCCCGACAGAGCCCGACAGAGCCCGACAGGGCCCGACAGAGTCCGACAGAGCCCGATAGGGCCCAGTAGAGCCCGAAAGAGCCCGACAGAGCCCGACAGAGCCCGACAGAGCCCAACAGAACCCGACAGAGCCCGACAGAGCCCAGTAGAGCCCAGTAGAGCCCGACAGAGCCCGACAGAGCCCAGTAGAGCCCAGTAGAGCCCGACAGAGCCCGACAGAGCCCGACAGAACCCGACAGAGCCCGACAGAGACCAGTTGAGCCCGACAGAGCCCGACAGAGCCCGACAGAGCCCGACAGGGCCCGACAGGGCCCAGTAGAGCCCGACAGAGCCCGACAGAGCCCGACAGAGCCCGAGAGAGCCCGACAGGGCCCGACAGAGCCCGACAGAGCCCGACAGGGCCCGACAGGGCCCGACAGAGCCCGACAGGGCCCGACAGAGCCCGACAGAGCCCGACAGGGCCCAGTAGAGCCCGACAGAGCCCGACAGAGCCCGACAGAGCCCGACAGAGCCCAGTAGAGCCCGACAGAGCCCGACAGAGCCCGACAGAGCCCGACAGGGCCCGACAGAGCCCGACAGAGCCCGACAGGGCCCGACAGAGCCCGACAGAGCCCGACAGGGCCCGACAGGGCCCAGTAGAGCCCGACAGAGCCCGACAGAGCCCGATAGAGACCGACAGGGCCCGACAGGGCCCGACAGAGCCCGACAGGCCCGACAGGGCCCGACAGAGCCCAGTAGAGCCCGACAGAGCCCGACAGAGCCCGACAGAGCCCGACAGGGCCCGACAGGGCCCAGTAGAGCCCGACAGAGCCCGACAGAGCCCGACAGGGCCCGACAGAGCCCGACAGAGCCCGACAGAGCCCGACAGGGCCCGACAGAGCCCGACAGAGCCCGACAGGGCCCGACAGAGCCCGACAGAGCCCGACAGGGCCCAGTAGAGCCCGACAGAGCCCGACAGAGCCCGACAGAGCCCGACAGGGCCCGACAGGGCCCAGTAGAGCCCGACAGAGCCCGACAGGGCCCGACAGAGCCCGACAGAGCCCGACAGAGCCCGATATGGCCCGACAGAGCCCGACAGAGCCCGACAGAGCCCGACAGGGCCCGACAGGGCCCAGTAGAGCCCGACAGAGCCCGACAGAGCCCGACAGAGCCCGACAGGGCCCAGTAGAGCCTGACAGAGCCCGACAGAGCCCGACAGGGCCCGACAGAGCCCGACAGAGCCCGACAGGGCCCAGTAGAGCCCGACAGAGCCCGACAGAGCCCGACAGAGCCCGACAGGGCCCGACAGAGCCCGACAGAGCCCGACAGGGCCCAGTAGAGCACGACAGAGCCCGACAGGGCCCGACAGAGCCCGACAGAGCCCGACAGAGCCCGACAGGGCCCAGTAGAGCCCGACAGAGCCCGACAGAGCCCGACAGAGCCCGACAGGGCCCGACAGAGCCCGACAGAGCCCGACAGGACCCGACAGGGCCCGACAGAGCCCGACAGGGCCCGACAGAGCCCGACAGAGCCCGACAGAGCCCGACAGGGCCCGACAGAGCCCAGTAGAGCCCAGTAGAGCCCGACAGAGCCCGACAGAGCCCGACAGAGCCCAACAGAGCCCGACAGAGCCCAGTAGAGCCCGACAGAGCCCGACAGAGCCCGACAGAGCCCGACAGAGCCCGACAGGGCCCAGTAGAGCCCGACAGAGCCCGACAGAGCCCGACAGAGCCCGACAGAGCCCAGTAGAGCCCGACAGAACCCGACAGGGCCCGACAGAGCCCGACAGAGCCCGACAGAGCCCGATATGGCCCGACAGAGCCCGACAGAGCCCGACAGAGCCCGACAGGGCCCGACAGGGCCCAGTAGAGCCCGACAGAGCCCGACAGAGCCCGACAGAACCCGACAGGGCCCAGTAGAGCCTGACAGAGCCCGACAGAGCCCGACAGGGCCCGACAGAGCCCGACAGAGCCCGACAGGGCCCAGTAGAGCCCGACAGAGCCCGACAGAGCCCGACAGAGCCCGACAGGGCCCGACAGAGCCCGACAGAGCCCGACAGGGCCCAGTAGAGCACGACAGAGCCCGACAGGGCCCGACAGAGCCCGACAGAGCCCGACAGAGCCCGACAGAGCCCGACAGAGCCCGACAGGGCCCGACAGAGCCCGACAGAGCCCGACAGGACCCGACAGGGCCCGACAGAGCCCGACAGGGCCCGACAGAGCCCGACAGAGCCCGACAGAGCCCGACAGGGCCCGACAGAGCCCGACAGAGCCCGACAGGGCCCAGTAGAGCCCGACAGAGCCCGACAGAGCCCGACAGAGCCCAACAGAGCCCGACAGAGCCCAGTAGAGCCCGACAGAGCCCGACAGAGCCCGACAGAGCCCGACAGAGCCCGACAGGGCCCAGTAGAGCCCGACAGAGCCCGACAGAGCCCGACAGAGCCCGACAGAGCCCAGTAGAGCCCGACAGAACCCGACAGAGCCCGACAGAGCCCGACAGAGCCCAGTAGAGCCCGACAGAGCCCGACAGGGCCCGACAGGGCCCGACAGGGCCCAGTAGAGCCGGACAGAGCCCGACAGAGCCCAGTAGAGCCCAGTAGAGCCCGACAGAGCCCGACAGAGCCCGACAGAGCCCGACAGGGCCCGACAGAGCCCGACAGAGCCCGACAGGGCCCGACAGGGCCCAGTAGAGACCGACAGAGCCCGACAGAGCCCAGTAGAGCCCAGTAGAGCCCGACAGGGCCCGACAGGGCCCGACAGGGCCCAGTAGAGCCCGACAGAGCCCGACAGAGCGTGACAGAGCCCGACAGGGACCGACAGGGCGCGACAGAGCCCGACAGAGCCCGACAGGGCCCAGTAGAGCCCGACAGAGCCCGACAGAGCCCGACAGAGCCCGACAGAGCCCGACAGGGCCCAGTAGAGCCCGACAGAGCCCGACAGAGCCCGACAGAGCCCGACAGGGCCCGACAGGGCCCGACAGAGCCCGACAGAGCCCGACAGGGCCCAGTAGAGCCCGACAGAGCCCGACAGAACCCGACAGGGCCCGACAGGGCCCGACAGAGCCCGACAGAGCCCGACAGGGCCCGACAGGGCCCGACAGAGACCAGTAGAGCCCGACAGAGCCCGACAGAGCCCGACAGAGCCCGACAGGGCCCGACAGGGCCCAGTAGAGCCCGACAGAGTCCGACAGAGCCCGACAGAGCCCGACAGGGCCCGACAGAGCCCGACAGGGCCCGACAGGGCCCGACAGGGCCCGACAGAGCCCGACAGGGCACGACAGAGCCCGACAGAGCCCGACAGAGCCCGACAGAAACCGACAGAGCCCGACAGAGCCCAGTAGAGCCCAGTAGAGCCCGACAGAGCCCGACAGAGCCCGACAGGGCCCGACAGGGCCCGACAGGGCCCAGTAGAGCCCGACAGAGCCCGACAGAACCCGTCAGAGCCCGACAGAGCCCGACAGAGCCCGACAGAGCCCGACAGAGTCCGACAGGGTCCAGTAGAGCCCGACAGAGCCCGACAGAGCCCGACAGAGCCCGACAGGGCCCGACAGGGCCCGACAGAGCCCGACAGGGCCCGACAGGGCCCAGTAGAGCCCGACAGAGCCCGAGAGGGCCCGACAGAGCCCGACAGAGCCCGACAGAGCCCGACAGGGCCCGACAGAGCCCGACAGAGCCCGACAGAGCCCGACAGGGCCCGACAGAGCCCAGTAGAGCCCGACAGAGCCCGACAGAGCCCGACAGAGCCCGACAGGGCCCGACAGGGCCCAGTAGAGCCCGACAGAGCCCGACAGAGCCCGACAGGGCCCGACAGAGCCCGACAGAGCCCGACAGAGCCCGACAGGGCCCGACAGAGCCCGACAGAGCCCAACAGGGCCCAGTAGAGCCCGACAGAGCCCGACAGAGCCCGACAGAGACCGACAGGGCCCGACAGAGCCCGACAGAGCCCGACAGGGCCCGACAGGGCCCAGTAGAGCCCGACAAAGCCCGACAGGGCCCGACAGAGCCCGACAGAGCCCGACAGAGCCCGATATGGCCCGACAGAGCCCGACAGAGCCCGACAGAGCCCGACAGGGCCCGACAGGGCTCAGTAGAGCCCGACAGAGCCCGACAGAGTCCGACAGAGCCCGACAGGGCCCAGTAGAGCCTGACAGAGCCCGACAGAGCCCGACAGGGCCCGACAGAGCCCGACAGAGCCCGACAGGGCCCAGTAGAGCCCGACAGAGCCCGACAGAGCCCAACAGAGCCCGACAGGGCCCGACAGAGCCCGACAGAGCCCGACAGGGCCCAGTAGAGCACGACAGAGCCCGACAGGGCCCGACAGAGCCCGACAGAGCCCGACAGAGCCCGACAGGGCCCAGTAGAGCCCGACAGAGCCCGACAGAGCCCGACAGAGCCCGACAGGGCCCGACAGAGCCCGACAGAGCCCGACAGGACCCGACAGGGCCCGACAGAGCCCGACAGGGCCCGACAGAGCCCGACAGAGCCCGACAGAGCCCGACAGGGCCCGACAGAGCCCGACAGAGCCCGACAGGGCCCAGTAGAGCCCGACAGAGCCCGACAGAGCCCGACAGAGCCCAACAGAGCCCGACAGAGCCCAGTAGAGCCCGACAGAGCCCGACAGAGCCCGACAGAGCCCGACAGAGCCCGACAGGGCCCAGTAGAGCCCGACAGAGCCCGACAGAGCCCGACAGAGCCCGACAGAGCCCAGTAGAGCCCGACAGAACCCGACAGGGCCCGACAGAGCCCGACAGAGCCCGACAGAGCCCGATATGGCCCGACAGAGCCCGACAGAGCCCGACAGAGCCCGACAGGGCCCGACAGGGCCCAGTAGAGCCCGACAGAGCCCGACAGAGCCCGACAGAACCCGACAGGGCCCAGTAGAGCCTGACAGAGCCCGACAGAGCCCGACAGGGCCCGACAGAGCCCGACAGAGCCCGACAGGGCCCAGTAGAGCCCGACAGAGCCCGACAGAGCCCGACAGAGCCCGACAGGGCCCGACAGAGCCCGACAGAGCCCGACAGGGCCCAGTAGAGCACGACAGAGCCCGACAGGGCCCGACAGAGCCCGACAGAGCCCGACAGAGCCCGACAGGGCCCAGTAGAGCCCGACAGAGCCCGACAGAGCCCGACAGAGCCCGACAGGGCCCGACAGAGCCCGACAGAGCCCGACAGGACCCGACAGGGCCCGACAGAGCCCGACAGGGCCCGACAGAGCCCGACAGAGCCCGACAGAGCCCGACAGGGCCCGACAGAGCCCGACAGAGCCCGACAGGGCCCAGTAGAGCCCGACAGAGCCCGACAGAGCCCGACAGAGCCCAACAGAGCCCGACAGAGCCCAGTAGAGCCCGACAGAGACCGACAGAGCCCGACAGAGCCCGACAGGGCCCAGAAGAGCCCGACAGAGCCCGACAGAGCCCGACAGAGCCCGACAGAGCCCGACAGAGCCCGACAGAACCCAACAGAGCCCGACAGAGCCCGACAGAGCCCAGTACAGCCCGACAGAGCCCGACAGGGCCCGACAGGGCCCGACAGGGCCCAGTAGAGCCGGACAGAGCCCGGCAGAGCCCAGTAGAGCCCAGTAGAGCCCGACAGAGCCCGACAGAGCCCGACAGAGCCCGACAGGGCCCGACAGAGCCCGACAGAGCCCGACAGGGCCCGACAGGGCCCAGTAGAGACCGACAGAGCCCGACAGAGCCCAGTAGAGCCCAGTAGAGCCCGACAGGGCCCGACAGGGCCCGACAGGGCCCAGTAGAGCCCGACAGAGCCCGACAGAGCCTGACAGAGCCCGACAGGGACCGACAGGGCGCGACAGAGCCCGACAGAGCCCGACAGGGCCCAGTAGAGCCCGACAGAGCCCGACAGAGCCCGACAGAGCCCGACAGAGCCCGACAGGGCCCAGTAGAGCCCGACAGAGCCCGACAGAGCCCGACAGAGCCCGACAGGGCCCGACAGGGCCCAGTAGAGCCCGACAGAGCCCGACAGAGCCCGACAGAGCACGACAGAGCCCGACAGAGCCCGACAGGGCCCGACAGGGCCCAGTAGAGCCCGACAGAGCCCGACAGAGCCCGACAGAACCCGTCAGAGCCCGACAGAGCCCGACAGAGCCCGACAGAGCCCGACAGGGCCCAGTAGAGCCCGACAGAGCCCGACAGAGACCGACAGGGTCCGACAGAGCCCGACAGAGCCCGACAGAGCCTGACAGAGCCCGACAGGGCCCGACAGGGCCCAGTAGAGCCCGACAGAGCACGACAGGGCCCGACAGAGCCCGACAGAGCCCGACAGAGCCCGACATGGCCCGACAGAGCCCGACAGGGCCCGACAGGGCCCAGTAGAGCCCGACAGAGCCCGACAGAGCCCGACAGAACCCGACAGAGCCCGACAGAACCCGACAGAGCCCAGTAGAGCCCGACAGAGCCCGACAGAGCCCGACAGAGCCCGACAGGGCCCGACAGAGCCCGACAGGGCCCAGTAGAGCCCGACAGAGCCCGACAGAGCCCAACAGAACCCGACAGAGCCCGACAGAGCCCAGTAGAGCCCAGTAGAGCCCGACAGAGCCCGACAGAGCCCAGTAGAGCCCAGTAGAGCCCGACAGAGCCCGACAGAGCCCGACAGAGCCCGACAGAACCCGACAGAGCCCGACAGAGACCAGTTGAGCCCGACAGAGCCCGACAGAGCCCGACAGAGCCCGACAGGGCCCGACAGGGCCCAGTAGAGCCCGACAGAGCCCGACAGAGCCCGACAGAGCCCGAGAGAGCCCGACAGGGCCCGACAGAGCCCGACAGAGCCCGACAGGGCCCGACAGGGCCCGACAGAGCCCGACAGGGCCCGACAGAGCCCGACAGAGCCCGACAGGGCCCAGTAGAGCCCGACAGAGCCCGACAGAGCCCGACAGAGCCCGACAGAGCCCAGTAGAGCCCGACAGAGCCCGACAGAGCCCGACAGAGCCCGACAGGGCCCGACAGAGCCCGACAGAGCCCGACAGAGCCCGACAGGGCCCGACAGAGCCCGACAGAGCCCGACAGGGCCCGACAGAGCCCGACAGAGCCCGACAGGGCCCGACAGGGCCCAGTAGAGCCCGACAGAGCCCGACAGAGCCCGATAGAGACCGACAGGGCCCGACAGGGCCCGACAGAGCCCGACAGGACCCGACAGGGCCCGACAGAGCCCAGTAGAGCCCGACAGAGCCCGACAGAGCCCGACAGAGCCCGACAGGGCCCGACAGGGCCCAGTAGAGCCCGACAGAGCCCGACAGAGCCCGACAGGGCCCGACAGAGCCCGACAGAGCCCGACAGAGCCCGACAGGGCCCGACAGAGCCCGACAGAGCCCGACAGGGCCCGACAGAGCCCGACAGAGCCCGACAGGGCCCAGTAGAGCCCGACAGAGCCCGACAGAGCCCGACAGAGACCGACAGGGCCCGACAGAGCCCGACAGAGCCCGACAGGGCCCGACAGGGCCCAGTAGAGCCCGACAGAGCCCGACAGGGCCCGACAGAGCCCGACAGAGCCCGACAGAGCCCGATATGGCCCGACAGAGCCCGACAGAGCCCGACAGAGCCCGACAGGGCCCGACAGGGCCCAGTAGAGCCCGACAGAGCCCGACAGAGCCCGACAGAGCCCGACAGGGCCCAGTAGAGCCTGACAGAGCCCGACAGAGCCCGACAGGGCCCGACAGAGCCCGACAGAGCCCGACAGGGCCCAGTAGAGCCCGACAGAGCCCGACAGGGCCCGACAGGGCCCGACAGAGCCCAGTTTAGCCCAGTAGAGCCCGACAGAGCCCGACAGGGCCCGACAGAGCCCGACAGAGCCCGACGAGCCCGACAGGGCCCAGTAGAGCCCGACAGAGCCCGACAGAGCCCGACAGAGCCCGACAGGGCCCGACAGAGCCCGACAGAGCCCGACAGGACCCGACAGGGCCCGACAGAGCCCGACAGGGCCCGACAGAGCCCGACAGAGCCCGACAGAGCCCGACAGGGCCCAGTAGAGCCCGACAGAGCCCGACAGAGCCCGACAGAGCCCAACAGAGCCCGACAGAGCCCAGTAGAGCCCGACAGAGCCCGACAGAGCCCGACAGAGCCCGACAGGGCCCAGTAGAGCCCGACAGAGCCCGACAGAGCCCGACAGAGCCCGACAGAGCCCAGTAGAGCCCGACAGAACCCGACAGGGCCCGACAGAGCCCGACAGAGCCCGACAGAGCCCGATATGGCCCGACAGAGCCCGACAGAGCCCGACAGAGCCCGACAGGGCCCGACAGGGCCCAGTAGAGCCCGACAGAGCCCGACAGAGCCCGACAGAACCCGACAGGGCCCAGTAGAGCCTGACAGAGCCCGACAGAGCCCGACAGGGCCCGACAGAGCCCGACAGAGCCCGACAGGGCCCAGTAGAGCCCGACAGAGCCCGACAGAGCCCGACAGAGCCCGACAGGGCCCGACAGAGCCCGACAGAGCCCGACAGGGCCCAGTAGAGCACGACAGAGCCCGACAGAGCCCGACAGAGCCCGACAGAGCCCGACAGAGCCCGACAGGGCCCAGTAGAGCCCGACAGAGCCCGACAGAGCCCGACAGAGCCCGACAGGGCCCGACAGAGCCCGACAGAGCCCGACAGGACCCGACAGGGCCCGACAGAGCCCGACAGGGCCCGACAGAGCCCGACAGAGCCCGACAGAGCCCGACAGGGCCCGACAGAGCCCGACAGAGCCTGACAGGGCCCCGTAGAGCCCGACAGAGCCCGACAGAGCCCGACAGAGCCCAACAGAGCCCGACAGAGCCCAGTAGAGCCCGACAGAGCCCGACAGAGCCCGACAGAGCCCGACAGAGCCCGACAGGGCCCAGTAAAGCCCGACAGAGCCCGACAGAGCCCGACAGAGCCCGACAGAGCCCAGTAGAGCCCGACAGAACCCGACAGAGCCCGACAGAGCCCGACAGAGCCCAGTAGAGCCCGACAGAGCCCGACAGGGCCCGACAGGGCCCGACAGGGCCCAGTAGAGCCGGACAGAGCCCGACAGAGCCCAGTAGAGCCCAGTAGAGCCCGACAGAGCCCGACAGAGCCCGACAGAGCCCGACAGGGCCCGACAGAGCCCGACAGAGCCCGACAGGGCCCGACAGGGCCCAGTAGAGACCGACAGAGCCCGACAGAGCCCAGTAGAGCCCAGTAGAGCCCGACAGGGCCCGACAGGGCCCGACAGGGCCCAGTAGAGCCCGACAGAGCCCGACAGAGCCCGACAGAGCCCGACAGGGACCGACAGGGCGCGACAGAGCCCGACAGGGCCCGACAGTGCCCGACAGAGCCCAGTAGAGCCCGACAGAGCCCGACAGGGCCCGACAGAGCCCGACAGGGCCCGACAGAGCCCGACAGAGCCCGACAGAGCCCGACAGGGCCCGACAGAGCCCGACAGAGCCCGACAGGGCCCAATAGAGCCCGACAGAGCCCGACAGAGCCCGACAGAGCCCAACAGAGCCCGACAGAGCCCAGTAGAGCCCGACAGAGCCCGACAGAGCCCGACAGAGCCCGACAGAGCCCGACAGGGCCCATAAGAGCCCGACAGAGCCCGACAGAGCCCGACAGAGCCCGACAGAGCCCAGTAGAGCCCGACAGAACCCGACAGAGCCCGACAGAGCCCGACAGAGCCCAGTAGAGCCCGACAGAGCCCGACAGGGCCCGACAGGGCCCGACAGGGCCCAGTAGAGCCGGACAGAGCCCGGCAGAGCCCAGTAGAGCCCAGTAGAGCCCGACAGAGCCCGACAGAGCCCGACAGAGCCCGACAGGGCCCGACAGAGCCCGACAGAGCCCGACAGGGCCCGACAGGGCCCAGTAGAGACCGACAGAGCCCGACAGAGCCCAGTAGAGCCCAGTAGAGCCCGACAGGGCCCGACAGGGCCCGACAGGGCCCAGTAGAGCCCGACAGAGCCCGACAGAGCCTGACAGAGCCCGACAGGGACCGACAGGGCGCGACAGAGCCCGACAGAGCCCGACAGGGCCCAGTAGAGCCCGACAGAGCCCGACAGAGCCCGACAGAGCCCGACAGGGCCCAGTAGAGCCCGACAGAGCCCGACAGAGCCCGACAGAGCCCGACAGGGCCCGACAGGGCCCAGTAGAGCCCGACAGAGCCCGACAGAGCCCGACAGAGCACGACAGAGCCCGACAGAGCCCGACAGGGCCCGACAGGGCCCAGTAGAGCCCGACAGAGCCCGACAGAGCCCGACAGAACCCGTCAGAGCCCGACAGAGCCCGACAGAGCCCGACAGAGCCCGACAGGGCCCAGTAGAGCCCGACAGAGCCCGACAGAGCCCGACAGAGACCGACAGGGTCCGACAGAGCCCGACAGAGCCCGACAGAGCCCGACAGAGCCCGACAGGGCCCGACAGGGCCCAGTAGAGCCCGACAGAGCACGACAGGGCCCGACAGAGCCCGACAGAGCCCGACAGAGCCCGACATGGCCCGACAGAGCCCGACAGGGCCCGACAGGGCCCAGTAGAGCCCGACAGAGCCCGATAGAGCCCGACAGAACCCGACAGAGCCCGACAGAACCCGACAGAGCCCAGTAGAGCCCGACAGAGCCCGACAGAGCCCGACAGAGCCCGACAGGGCCCGACAGAGCCCGACAGGGCCCAGTAGAGCCCGACAGAGCCCGACAGAGCCCAACAGAACCCGACAGAGCCCGACAGAGCCCAGTAGAGCCCAGTAGAGCCCGACAGAGCCCGACAGAGCCCAGTAGAGCCCAGTAGAGCCCGACAGAGCCCGACAGAGCCCGACAGAGCCCGACAGAACCCGACAGAGCCCGACAGAGACCAGTTGAGCCCGACAGAGCCCGACAGAGCCCGACAGAGCCCGACAGGGCCCGACAGGGCCCAGTAGAGCCCGACAGAGCCCGACAGAGCCCGACAGAGCCCGAGAGAGCCCGACAGGGCCCGACAGAGCCCGACAGAGCCCGACAGGGCCCGACAGGGCCCGACAGAGCCCGACAGGGCCCGACAGAGCCCGACAGGGCCCGACAGAGCCCGACAGAGCCCGACAGGGCCCAGTAGAGCCCGACAGAGCCCGACAGAGCCCGACAGAGCCCGACAGAGCCCAGTAGAGCCCGACAGAGCCCGACAGAGCCCGACAGAGCCCGACAGGGCCCGACAGAGCCCGACAGAGCCCGACAGAGCCCGACAGGGCCCGACAGAGCCCGACAGAGCCCGACAGGGCCCGACAGAGCCCGACAGAGCCCGACAGGGCCCGACAGGGCCCAGTAGAGCCCGACAGAGCCCGACAGAGCCCGACAGAGACCGACAGGGCCCGACAGGGCCCGACAGAGCCCGACAGGGCCCGACAGGGCCCGACAGAGCCCAGTAGAGCCCGACAGAGCCCGACAGAGCCCGACAGAGCCCGACAGGGCCCGACAGGGCCCAGTAGAGCCCGACAGAGCCCGACAGAGCCCGACAGGGCCCGACAGAGCCCGACAGAGCCCGACAGAGCCCGACAGGGCCCGACAGAGCCCGACAGAGCCCGACAGGGCCCGACAGAGCCCGACAGAGCCCGACAGGGCCCAGTAGAGCCCGACAGAGCCCGACAGAGCCCGACAGAGACCGACAGGGCCCGACAGAGCCCGACAGAGCCCGACAGGGCCCGACAGGGCCCAGTAGAGCCCGACAGAGCCCGACAGGGCCCGACAGAGCCCGACAGAGCCCGACAGATCCCGATATGGCCCGACAGAGCCCGACAGAGCCCGACAGAGCCCGACAGGGCCCGACAGGGCCCAGTAGAGCCCGACAGAGCCCGACAGAGCCCGACAGAGCCCGACAGGGCCCAGTAGAGCCTGACAGAGCCCGACAGAGCCCGACAGGGCCCGACAGAGCCCGACAGAGCCCGACAGGGCCCAGTAGAGCCCGACAGAGCCCGACAGAGCCCGACAGAGCCCGACAGGGCCCGACAGGGCCCGACAGAGCCCAGTTTAGCCCAGTAGAGCCCGACAGAGCCCGACAGGGCCCGACAGAGCCCGACAGAGCCCGACAGAGCCCGACAGGGCCCAGTAGAGCCCGACAGAGCCCGACAGAGCCCGACAGAGCCCGACAGAGCCCGACAGGGCCCGACAGAGCCCGACAGAGCCCGACAGGACCCGACAGGGCCCGACAGAGCCCGACAGGGCCCGACAGAGCCCGACAGAGCCCGACAGAGCCCGACAGGGCCCAGTAGAGCCCGACAGAGCCCGACAGAGCCCGACAGAGCCCAACAGAGCCCGACAGAGCCCAGTAGAGCCCGACAGAGCCCGACAGAGCCCGACAGAGCCCGACAGAGCCCGACAGGGCCCAGTAGAGCCCGACAGAGCCCGACAGAGCCCGACAGAGCCCGACAGAGCCCGACAGGGCCCAGTAGAGCCCGACAGAGCCCGACAGAGCCCGACAGAGCCCGACAGAGCCCAGTAGAGCCCGACAGAACCCGACAGGGCCCGACAGAGCCCGACAGAGCCCGACAGAGCCCGATATGGCCCGACAGAGCCCGACAGAGCCCGACAGAGCCCGACAGGGCCCGACAGGGCCCAGTAGAGCCCGACAGAGCCCGACAGAGCCCGACAGAACCCGACAGGGCCCAGTAGAGCCTGACAGAGCCCGACAGAGCCCGACAGGGCCCGACAGAGCCCGACAGAGCCCGACAGGGCCCAGTAGAGCCCGACAGAGCCCGACAGAGCCCGACAGAGCCCGACAGAGCCCGACAGAGCCCGACAGGGCCCAGTAGAGCCCGACAGAGCCCGACAGAGCCCGACAGAGCCCGACAGGGCCCGACAGAGCCCGACAGAGCCCGACAGGACCCGACAGGGCCCGACAGAGCCCGACAGGGCCCGACAGAGCCCGACAGAGCCCGACAGGGCCCGACAGAGCCCGACAGAGCCTGACAGGGCCCAGTAGAGCCCGACAGAGCCCGACAGAGCCCGACAGAGCCCAACAGAGCCCGACAGAGCCCAGTAGAGCCCGACAGAGCCCGACAGAGCCCGACAGAGCCCGACAGAGCCCGACAGGGCCCAGTAGAGCCCGACAGAGCCCGACAGAGCCCGACAGAGCCCGACAGAGCCCAGTAGAGCCCGACAGAACCCGACAGAGCCCGACAGAGCCCGACAGAGCCCAGTAGAGCCCGACAGAGCCCGACAGGGCCCGACAGGGCCCGACAGGGCCCAGTAGAGCCGGACAGAGCCCGACAGAGCCCAGTAGAGCCCAGTAGAGCCCGACAGAGCCCGACAGAGCCCGACAGAGCCCGACAGGGCCCGACAGAGCCCGACAGAGCCCGACAGGGCCCGACAGGGCCCAGTAGAGACCGACAGAGCCCGACAGAGCCCAGTAGAGCCCAGTAGAGCCCGACAGGGCCCGACAGGGCCCGACAGGGCCCAGTAGAGCCCGACAGAGCCCGACAGAGCCTGACAGAGCCCGACAGGGACCGACAGGGCGCGACAGAGCCCGACAGAGCCCGACAGGGCCCAGTAGAGCCCGACAGAGCCCGACAGAGCCCGACAGAGCCTGACAGAGCCCGACAGGGCCCAGTAGAGCCCGACAGAGCCCGACAGAGCCCAGTAGAGCCCGACAGAACCCGACAGAGCCCGACAGAGCCCGACAGAGCCCAGTAGAGCCCGACAGAGCCCGACAGGGCCCGACAGGGCCCGACAGGGCCCAGTAGAGCCGGACAGAGCCCGACAGAGCCCAGTAGAGCCCAGTAGAGCCCGACAGAGCCCGACAGAGCCCGACAGAGCCCGACAGGGCCCGACAGAGCCCGACAGAGCCCGACAGGGCCCGACAGGGCCCAGTAGAGACCGACAGAGCCCGACAGAGCCCAGTGGAGCCCAGTAGAGCCCGACAGGGCCCGACAGGGCCCGACAGGGCCCAGTAGAGCCCGACAGAGCCCGACAGAGCCCGACAGAGCCCGACAGGGACCGACAGGGCGCGACAGAGCCCGACAGGGCCCGACAGGGCCCGACAGAGCCCAGTAGAGCCCGACAGAGCCCGACAGGGCCCGACAGAGCCCGACAGGGCCCGACAGAGCCCGACAGAGCCCGACAGAGCCCGACAGGGCCCGACAGAGCCCGACAGAGCCCGACAGGGCCCAGTAGAGCCCGACAGAGCCCGACAGAGCCCGACAGAGCCCAACAGAGCCCGACAGAGCCCAGTAGAGCCCGACAGAGCCCGACAGAGCCCGACAGAGCCCGACAGAGCCCGACAGGGCCCAGAAGAGCCCGACAGAGCCCGACAGAGCCCGACAGAGCCCAGTAGAGCCCGACAGAACCCGACAGAGCCCGACAGAGCCCGACAGAGCCCAGTAGAGCCCGACAGAGCCCGACAGGGCCCGACAGGGCCCGACAGGGCCCAGTAGAGCCGGACAGAGCCCGGCAGAGCCCAGTAGAGCCCAGTAGAGCCCGACAGAGCCCGACAGAGCCCGACAGAGCCCGACAGGGCCCGACAGAGCCCGACAGAGCCCGACAGGGCCCGACAGGGCCCAGTAGAGACCGACAGAGCCCGACAGAGCCCAGTAGAGCCCAGTAGAGCCCGACAGGGCCCGACAGGGCCCGACAGGGCCCAGTAGAGCCCGACAGAGCCCGACAGAGCCTGACAGAGCCCGACAGGGACCGACAGGGCGCGACAGAGCCCGACAGAGCCCGACAGGGCCCAGTAGAGCCCGACAGAGCCCGACAGAGCCCGACAGAGCCCGACAGGGCCCAGTAGAGCCCGACAGAGCCCGACAGAGCCCGACAGAGCCCGACAGGGCCCGACAGGGCCCAGTAGAGCCCGACAGAGCCCGACAGAGCCCGACAGAGCACGACAGAGCCCGACAGAGCCCGACAGGGCCCGACAGGGCCCAGTAGAGCCCGACAGAGCCCGACAGAGCCCGACAGAACCCGTCAGAGCCCGACAGAGCCCGACAGAGCCCGACAGAGCCCGACAGGGCCCAGTAGAGCCCGACAGAGCCCGACAGAGCCCGACAGAGACCGACAGGGTCCGACAGAGCCCGACAGAGCCCGACAGAGCCCGACAGAGCCCGACAGGGCCCGACAGGGCCCAGTAGAGCCCGACAGAGCACGACAGGGCCCGACAGAGCCCGACAGAGCCCGACAGAGCCCGACATGGCCCGACAGAGCCCGACAGGGCCCGACAGGGCCCAGTAGAGCCCGACAGAGCCCGATAGAGCCCGACAGAACCCGACAGAGCCCGACAGAACCCGACAGAGCCCAGTAGAGCCCGACAGAGCCCGACAGAGCCCGACAGAGCCCGACAGGGCCCGACAGAGCCCGACAGGGCCCAGTAGAGCCCGACAGAGCCCGACAGAGCCCAACAGAACCCGACAGAGCCCGACAGAGCCCAGTAGAGCCCAGTAGAGCCCGACAGAGCCCGACAGAGCCCAGTAGAGCCCAGTAGAGCCCGACAGAGCCCGACAGAGCCCGACAGAGCCCGACAGAACCCGACAGAGCCCGACAGAGACCAGTTGAGCCCGACAGAGCCCGACAGAGCCCGACAGAGCCCGACAGGGCCCGACAGGGCCCAGTAGAGCCCGACAGAGCCCGACAGAGCCCAGTAGAGCCCAGTAGAGCCCGACAGAGCCCGACAGAGCCCGACAGAGCCCGACAGGGCCCGACAGAGCCCGACAGAGCCCGACAGGGCCCGACAGGGCCCGACAGGGCCCGACAGGGCCCAGTAGAGCCGGACAGAGCCCGACAGAGCCCAGTAGAGCCCAGTAGAGCCCGACAGAGCCCGACAGAGCCCGACAGAGCCCGACAGGGCCCGACAGAGCCCGACAGAGCCCGACAGGGCCCGACAGGGCCCAGTAGAGACCGACAGAGCCCGACAGAGCCCAGTAGAGCCCAGTAGAGCCCGACAGGGCCCGACAGGGCCCGACAGGGCCCAGTAGAGCCCGACAGAGCCCGACAGAGCCTGACAGAGCCCGACAGGGACCGACAGGGCGCGACAGAGCCCGACAGAGCCCGACAGGGCCCAGTAGAGCCCGACAGAGCCCGACAGAGCCCGACAGAGCCCGACAGGGCCCAGTAGAGCCCGACAGAGCCCGACAGAGCCCAGTAGAGCCCGACAGAACCCGACAGAGCCCGACAGAGCCCGACAGAGCCCAGTAGAGCCCGACAGAGCCCGACAGGGCCCGACAGGGCCCGACAGGGCCCAGTAGAGCCGGACAGAGCCCGACAGAGCCCAGTAGAGCCCAGTAGAGCCCGACAGAGCCCGACAGAGCCCGACAGAGCCCGACAGGGCCCGACAGAGCCCGACAGAGCCCGACAGGGCCCGACAGGGCCCAGTAGAGACCGACAGAGCCCGACAGAGCCCAGTAGAGCCCAGTAGAGCCCGACAGGGCCCGACAGGGCCCGACAGGGCCCAGTAGAGCCCGACAGAGCCCGACAGAGCCCGACAGAGCCCGACAGGGACCGACAGGGCGCGACAGAGCCCGACAGGGCCCGACAGGGCCCGACAGAGCCCAGTAGAGCCCGACAGAGCCCGACAGGGCCCGACAGAGCCCGACAGAGCCCGACAGAGCCCGACAGGGCCCGACAGAGCCCGACAGAGCCCGACAGGGCCCAGTAGAGCCCGACAGAGCCCGACAGAGCCCGACAGAGCCCAACAGAGCCCGACAGAGCCCAGTAGAGCCCGACAGAGCCCGACAGAGCCAGACAGAGCCCGACAGGGCCCAGAAGAGCCCGACAGAGCCCGACAGAGCCCGACAGAGCCCGACAGAGCCCAGTAGAGCCCGACAGAACCCGACAGAGCCCGACAGAGCCCGACAGAGCCCAGTAGAGCCCGACAGAGCCCGACAGGGCCCGACAGGGCCCGACAGGGCCCAGTAGAGCCGGACAGAGCCCGGCAGAGCCCAGTAGAGCCCAGTAGAGCCCGACAGAGCCCGACAGAGCCCGACAGAGCCCGACAGGGCCCGACAGAGCCCGACAGAGCCCGACAGGGCCCGACAGGGCCCAGTAGAGACCGACAGAGCCCGACAGAGCCCAGTAGAGCCCAGTAGAGCCCGACAGGGCCCGACAGGGCCCGACAGGGCCCAGTAGAGCCCGACAGAGCCCGACAGAGCCTGACAGAGCCCGACAGGGACCGACAGGGCGCGACAGAGCCCGACAGAGCCCGACAGGGCCCAGTAGAGCCCGACAGAGCCCGACAGAGCCCGACAGAGCCCGACAGGGCCCAGTAGAGCCCGACAGAGCCCGACAGAGCCCGACAGAGCCCGACAGGGCCCGACAGGGCCCAGTAGAGCCCGACAGAGCCCGACAGAGCCCGACAGAGCACGACAGAGCCCGACAGAGCCCGACAGGGCCCGACAGGGCCCAGTAGAGCCCGACAGAGCCCGACAGAGCCCGACAGAACCCGTCAGAGCCCGACAGAGCCCGACAGAGCCCGACAGAGCCCGACAGGGCCCAGTAGAGCCCGACAGAGCCCGACAGAGCCCGACAGAGACCGACAGGGTCCGACAGAGCCCGACAGAGCCCGACAGAGCCCGACAGAGCCCGACAGGGCCCGACAGGGCCCAGTAGAGCCCGACAGAGCACGACAGGGCCCGACAGAGCCCGACAGAGCCCGACAGAGCCCGACATGGCCCGACAGAGCCCGACAGGGCCCGACAGGGCCCAGTAGAGCCCGACAGAGCCCGATAGAGCCCGACAGAACCCGACAGAGCCCGACAGAACCCGACAGAGCCCAGTAGAGCCCGACAGAGCCCGACAGAGCCCGACAGAGCCCGACAGGGCCCGACAGAGCCCGACAGGGCCCAGTAGAGCCCGACAGAGCCCGACAGAGCCCAACAGAACCCGACAGAGCCCGACAGAGCCCAGTAGAGCCCAGTAGAGCCCGACAGAGCCCGACAGAGCCCAGTAGAGCCCAGTAGAGCCCGACAGAGCCCGACAGAGCCCGACAGAGCCCGACAGAACCCGACAGAGCCCGACAGAGACCAGTTGAGCCCGACAGAGCCCGACAGAGCCCGACAGAGCCCGACAGGGCCCGACAGGGCCCAGTAGAGCCCGACAGAGCCCGACAGAGCCCGACAGAGCCCGAGAGAGCCCGACAGGGCCCGACAGAGCCCGACAGAGCCCGACAGGGCCCGACAGGGCCCGACAGAGCCCGACAGGGCCCGACAGAGCCCGACAGAGCCCGACAGGGCCCAGTAGAGCCCGACAGAGCCCGACAGAGCCCGACAGGGCCCGACAGAGCCCGACAGAGCCCGACAGAGCCCGACAGGGCCCGACAGAGCCCGACAGAGCCCGACAGGGCCCGACAGAGCCCGACAGAGCCCGACAGGGCCCAGTAGAGCCCGACAGAGCCCGACAGAGCCCGACAGAGACCGACAGGGCCCGACAGAGCCCGACAGAGCCCGACAGGGCCCGACAGGGCCCAGTAGAGCCCGACAGAGCCCGACAGGGCCCGACAGAGCCCGACAGAGCCCGACAGAGCCCGATATGGCCCGACAGAGCCCGACAGAGCCCGACAGAGCCCGACAGGGCCCGACAGGGCCCAGTAGAGCCCGACAGAGCCCGACAGAGCCCGACAGAGCCCGACAGGGCCCAGTAGAGCCTGACAGAGCCCGACAGAGCCCGACAGGGCCCGACAGAGCCCGACAGAGCCCGACAGGGCCCAGTAGAGCCCGACAGAGCCCGACAGAGCCCGACAGAGCCCGACAGGGCCCGACAGGGCCCGACAGAGCCCAGTTTAGCCCAGTAGAGCCCGACAGAGCCCGACAGGGCCCGACAGAGCCCGACAGAGCCCGACAGAGCCCGACAGGGCCCAGTAGAGCCCGACAGAGCCCGACAGAGCCCGACAGAGCCCGACAGGGCCCGACAGAGCCCGACAGAGCCCGACAGGACCCGACAGGGCCCGACAGAGCCCGACAGGGCCCGACAGAGCCCGACAGAGCCCGACAGAGCCCGACAGGGCCCAGTAGAGCCCGACAGAGCCCGACAGAGCCCGACAGAGCCCAACAGAGCCCGACAGAGCCCAGTAGAGCCCGACAGAGCCCGACAGAGCCCGACAGAGCCCGACAGAGCCCGACAGGGCCCAGTAGAGCCCGACAGAGCCCGACAGAGCCCGACAGAGCCCGACAGAGCCCAGTAGAGCCCGACAGAACCCGACAGGGCCCGACAGAGCCCGACAGAGCCCGACAGAGCCCGATATGGCCCGACAGAGCCCGACAGAGCCCGACAGAGCCCGACAGGGCCCGACAGGGCCCAGTAGAGCCCGACAGAGCCCGACAGAGCCCGACAGAACCCGACAGGGCCCAGTAGAGCCTGACAGAGCCCGACAGAGCCCGACAGGGCCCGACAGAGCCCGACAGAGCCCGACAGGGCCCAGTAGAGCCCGACAGAGCCCGACAGAGCCCGACAGAGCCCGACAGGGCCCGACAGAGCCCGACAGAGCCCGACAGAGCCCGACAGAGCCCGACAGAGCCCGACAGGGCCCAGTAGAGCCCGACAGAGCCCGACAGAGCCCGACAGAGCCCGACAGGGCCCGACAGAGCCCGACAGAGCCCGACAGGACCCGACAGGGCCCGACAGAGCCCGACAGGGCCCGACAGAGCCCGACAGGGCCCGACAGAGCCCGACAGAGCCTGACAGGGCCCAGTAGAGCCCGACAGAGCCCGACAGAGCCCGACAGAGCCCAACAGAGCCCGACAGAGCCCAGTAGAGCCCGACAGAGCCCGACAGAGCCCGACAGAGCCCGACAGAGCCCGACAGGGCCCAGTAGAGCCCGACAGAGCCCGACAGAGCCCGACAGAGCCCAGTAGAGCCCGACAGAACCCGACAGAGCCCGACAGAGCCCGCCAGAGCCCAGTAGAGCCCGACAGAGCCCGACAGGGCCCGACAGGGCCCGACAGGGCCCAGTAGAGCCGGACAGAGCCCGACAGAGCCCAGTAGAGCCCAGTAGAGCCCGACAGAGCCCGACAGAGCCCGACAGAGCCCGACAGGGCCCGACAGAGCCCGACAGAGCCCGACAGGGCCCGACAGGGCCCAGTAGAGACCGACAGAGCCCGACAGAGCCCAGTAGAGCCCAGTAGAGCCCGACAGGGCCCGACAGGGCCCGACAGGGCCCAGTAGAGCCCGACAGAGCCCGACAGAGCCTGACAGAGCCCGACAGGGACCGACAGGGCGCGACAGAGCCCGACAGAGCCCGAAAGGGCCCAGTAGAGCCCGACAGAGCCCGACAGAGCCCGACAGAGCCCGACAGAGCCCGACAGGGCCCAGTAGAGCCCGACAGAGCCCGACAGAGCCCGACAGATCCCGACAGGGCCCGACAGGGCCCGACAGAGCCCGACAGAGCCCGACAGGGCCCAGTAGAGCCCGACAGAGCCCGACAGAACCCGACAGGGCCCGACAGGGCCCGACAGAGCCCGACAGAGCCCGACAGGGCCCGACAGGGCCCGACAGAGACCAGTAGAGCCCGACAGAGCCCGACAGAGCCCGACAGAGCCCGACAGGGCCCGACAGGGCCCAGTAGAGCCCGACAGAGCCCGACAGAGCCCGACAGAGCCCGACAGGGCCCGACAGAGCCCGACAGGGCCCGACAGGGCCCGACAGGGCCCGACAGAGCCCAACAGGGCACGACAGAGCCCGACAGAGCCCGACAGAGCCCGACAGAAACCGACAGAGCCCGACAGAGCCCAGTAGAGCCCAGTAGAGCCCGACAGAGCCCGACAGAGCCCGACAGAGCCCGACAGGGCCCGACAGAGCCCGACAGAGCCCGACAGAGCCCGACAGAGCCCAGTAGAGCCCGACAGAGCCCGACAGAGCCCGACAGAGCCCGACAGGGCCCGACAGAGCCCGACAGAGCCCGACAGGGCCCGACAGAGCCCGACAGGGCCCGACAGGGCCCGACAGAGCCCGACAGAGCCCGACAGGGCCCGACAGGGCCCGACAGGGCCCAGTAGAGCCCGACAGAGCCCGACAGAGCCCGACAGGGCCCGACAGGGCCCGACAGAGCCCGACAGAGCCCGACAGGGCCCGACAGGGCCCGACAGAGCCCAGTAGAGCCCGACAGAGCCCGACAGAGCCCGTCAGAACCCGACAGAGGCCGACAGAGCCCAGTAGAGCCCGACAGAGCCCGACAGAGCCCGACAGAGCCCGACAGGGCCCGACAGGGCCCGACAGGGCCCAGTAGAGCCCGACAGAGCCCGACAGAGCCCGACAGAGCCCGAGAGGGCCCGACAGGGCCCAGTAGAGCCCGACAGAGCCCGACAGAGCCCGACAGAGCCCGACAGAACCCGACAGAGCCCGACAGAGCCCGACAGGGCCCGACAGGGCCCGACAGAGCCCGACAGAGCCCGACAGGGCCCAGTAGAGCCCGACAGAGCCCGACAGAGCCCAGTAGAGCCCGACAGAGCCCGACAGAGCCCGACAGAGCCCGACAGAACCCGACAGAGCCCGACAGAGACCAGTTGAGCCCGACAGAGCCCGACAGAGCCCGACAGAGCCCGACAGGGCCCGACAGGGCCCAGTAGAGCCCGACAGAGCCCGACAGAGCCCGACAGAGCCCGACAGAGCCCGACAGGGCCCAGTAGAGCCCGACAGAGCCCGACAGAGCCCGACAGAGCCCGACAGGGCCCGACAGAGCCCGACAGAGCCCGACAGAGCCCGACAGGGCCCGACAGAGCCCATTAGAGCCCGACAGAGCCCGACAGAGCCCGACAGAGACCGACAGAGCCCGACAGGGCCCAGTAGAGCCCAGTAGAGCCCGACAGAGCCCTACAGGGCCCGACAGAGCCCGACAGAGCCCGACAGAGCCCGACAGGGCCCGACAGAGCCTGACAGAGCCCGACAGGGCCCAGTAGAGCCCGACAGAGCCCGACAGAGCCCGACAGAGCCCGACAGGCCCCGACAGAGCCCGACAGAGCCCGACAGGGCCCGACAGAGCCCGACAGAGCCCGACAGGGCCCGACAGGGCCCAGTAGAGCCCGACAGAGCCCGACAGAGCCCGACAGAGCCCAACAGGGCCCGACAGGGCCCGACAGAGCCCGACAGGGCCCGACAGGGCCCGACAGAGCCCAGTAGAGCCCGACAGAGCCCGACAGAGCCCAACAGGGCCCGACAGGGCCCAGTAGAGCCCGACAGAGCCCGACAGAGCCCGACAGGGCCCGACAGAGCCCGACAGAGCCCGACAGGGCCCGACAGGGCCCGACAGGGCCCAGTAGAGCCCGACAGAGC
This sequence comes from Caloenas nicobarica, assembly GCF_036013445.1. Taxonomy (NCBI): domain Eukaryota; kingdom Metazoa; phylum Chordata; class Aves; order Columbiformes; family Columbidae; genus Caloenas; species Caloenas nicobarica. The sequence continues at coordinate 118,133 of NW_027017273.1, read as the reverse complement.
CCGACAGAGCCCGACAGAACCCGTCAGAGCCCGACAGAGCCCGACAGGGCCCGACAGAGCCCGACAGAGCCCGACAGGGCCCAGTAGAGCCCGACAGAGCCCGACAGAGCCCGACAGAGACCGACAGGGCCCGACAGAGCCCGACAGAGCCCGACAGGGCCCGACAGGGCCCAGTAGAGCCCGACAGAGCCCGACAGGGCCCGAGAGAGCCCGACAGAGCCCGACAGAGCCCGATATGGCCCGACAGAGCCCGACAGAGCCCGACAGAGCCCAACAGGGCCCGACAGGGCCCAGTAGAGCCCGACAGAGCCCGACAGAGCCCGACAGAACCCGACAGGGCCCAGTAGAGCCTGACAGAGCCCGACAGAGCCCGACAGAGCCCGACAGGGCCCGACAGAGCCCGACAGAGCCCGACAGGGCCCAGTAGAGCCCGACAGAGCCCGACAGAGCCCGACAGAGCCCGACAGGGCCCGACAGAGCCCGACAGAGCCCGACAGAGCCCGACAGGGCCCAGTAGAGCCCAACAGAGCCCGACAGGGCCCGACAGAGCCCGACAGAGCCCGACAGAGCCCAGTAGAGCCCGACAGAGCCCGACAGAGCCCGACAGAGCCCGACAGGGCCCGACAGAGCCCGACAGAGCCCGACAGGACCCGACAGGGCCCGACAGAGCCCGACAGGGCCCGACAGAGCCCGACAGAGCCCGACAGATCCCGACAGGGCCCAGTAGAGCCCGACAGAGCCCGACAGAGCCCGACAGAGCCCAACAGAGCCCGACAGAGCCCAGTAGAGCCCGACAGAGCCCGACAGAGCCCGACAGAGCCCGACAGGGCCCGACAGAGCCCGACAGGGCCCGAGAGGGCCCAGTAGAGCCCGACAGAGCCCGACAGAGCCCGACAGAGCCCGACAGAGCCCAGTAGAGCCCGACAGAACCCGACAGAGCCCGACAGGGCCCGACAGAGCCCAGTAGAGCCCGACAGAGCCCGACAGGGCCCGACAGGGCCCGACAGGGCCCAGTAGAGCCGGACAGAGCCCGACAGAGCCCAGTAGAGCCCAGTAGAGCCCGACAGAGCCCGACAGAGCCCGACAGAGCCCGACAGGGCCCGACAGAGCCCGACAGAGCCCGACAGGGCCCGACAGGGCCCAGTAGAGCCCGACAGAGCCTGACAGAGCCTGACAGAGCCCGACAGGGACCGACAGGGCGCGACAGAGCCCGACAGAGCCCGACAGGGCCCAGTAGAGCCCGACAGAGCCCGACAGAGCCCGACAGAGCCCGACAGAGCCCGACAGGGCCCAGTAGAGCCCGACAGAGCCCGACAGAGCCCGACAGAGCCCGACAGGGCCCAGTAGAGCCCGACAGAGCCCGACAGAGCCCGACAGAGCCCGACAGGGCCCGACAGGGCCCGACAGAGCCCGACAGAGCCCAACAGGGCCCGACAGAGCCCGACAGAGCCCGACAGGGCCCAGTAGAGCCCGACAGAGCCCGACAGAGCCCGACAGTGCCCGACAGGGCCCGACAGAGCCCGACAGAGCCCGACAGGGCCCGACAGGGCCCGACAGAGCCCAGTAGAGCCCGACAGAGCCCGACAGAGCCCGACAGAGCCCGACAGGGCCCAGTAGAGCCCGACAGAGCCCGACAGAGCCCGACAGAGCCCGACAGAGCCCGACAGGGCCCAGTAGAGCCCGACAGAGCCCGACAGAGCCCGACAGAGCCCGACAGGGCCCGACAGGGCCCGACAGAGCCCGACAGAGCCCAACAGGGCCCGACAGAGCCCGACAGAGCCCGACAGGGCCCAGTAGAGCCCGACAGAGCCCGACAGAGCCCGACAGTGCCCGACAGGGCCCGACAGAGCCCGACAGAGCCCGACAGGGCCCGACAGGGCCCGACAGAGCCCAGTAGAGCCCGACAGAGCCCGACAGAGCCCGACAGAGCCCGACAGGGCCCGACAGGGCCCAGTAGAGCCCGACAGAGCCCGACAGAGCCCGACAGAGCCCGACAGGGCCCGACAGAGCCCGACAGAGCCCGACAGGGCCCGACAGGGCCCGACAGAGCCCGACAGGGCCCGACAGAGCCCGACAGAGCCCGACAGGGCACGACAGAGCCCGACAGAGCCCGACAGAGCCCGACAGAAACCGACAGAGCCCGACAGAGCCCAGTAGAGCCCGACAGAGCCCGACAGAGCCCGACAGAGCCCGACAGAACCCGACAGAGGCCGACAGAGCCCAGTAGAGCCCGACAGAGCCCGACAGAGCCCGACAGGGCCCGACAGGGCCCGACAGGGCCCAGTAGAGCCCGACAGAGCCCGACAGTGCCCGACAGAGCCCGAGAGGGCCCGACAGGGCCCAGTAGAGCCCTACAGAGCCCGACAGAGCCCGACAGAGCCCGACAGAGCCCAACAGAGCCCGACAGAGCCCAGTAGAGCCCGACAGAGCCCGACAGAGCCCGACAGGGCCCGACAGAGCCCGACAGAGCCCGACAGAGCCCGACAGGGCCCAGTAGAGCCCGACAGAGCCCGACAGAGCCCGACAGGGCCCGACAGGGTCCGACAGAGCCCGACAGAGCCCGACAGGGCCCGACAGGGCCCGACAGGGCCCAGTAGAGCCCGACAGAGCCCGACAGAGCCCGACAGGGCCCGACAGGGCCCGACAGAGCCCAACAGAGCCCGACAGGGCCCGACAGGGCCCGACAGAGCCCAGTAGAGCCCGACAGAGCCCGACAGAGCCCGACAGAGCCCGACAGAGCCCGCCAGAACCCGACAGAGGCCGACAGAGCCCAGTAGAGCCCGACAGAGCCCGACAGAGCCCGACAGAGCCCGACAGGGCCCGACAGAGCCCGACAGAGCCCGACAGGGCCCAGTAGAGCCCGACAGAGCCCGACAGAGCCCGACAGAGCCCGAGAGAGCCCGACAGGGCCCGACAGAGCCCGACAGGGCCCGACAGGGCCCGACAGAGCGCGACAGGGCGCGACAGAGCCCGACAGAGCCTGACAGAGCCCGACAGGGCCCGACAGAGACCGACAGAGCCCGACAGGGCCCAGTAGAGCCCAACAGAGCCCGACAGAGCCCAGTAGAGCCCGACAGAGCCCGACAGAGACCGACAGGGTCCGACAGAGCCCGACAGAGCCCGACAGAGCCCAGTAGGGCCCGACAGGGCCCGACAGGGCCCAGTAGAGCCCGACAGAGCACGACAGGGCCCGACAGAGCCCGACAGAGCCCGACAGAGCCCGACATGGCCCGACAGAGCCCGACAGGGCCCGACAGGGCCCAGTAGAGCCCGACAGAGCCCGACAGAGCCCGACAGAACCCGACAGAGCCCGACAGAACCCGACAGAGCCCAGTAGAGCCCGACAGAGCCCGACAGAGCCCGACAGGGCCCGACAGAGCCCGACAGAGCCCGACAGGGCCCAGTAGAGCCCGACAGAGCCCGACAGAGCCCGACAGAGCCCGAGAGAGCCCGACAGGGCCCGACAGAGCCCGACAGGGCCCGACAGGGCCCGACAGAGCCCGACAGGGCCCGACAGAGCCCGACAGAGCCCGACAGAGCCCGACAGGGCCCGACAGAGACCGACAGAGCCCGACAGGGCCCAGTAGAGCCCGAAAGAGCCCGACAGAGCCCGACAGAGCCCAACAGAGCCCGACAGAGCCCGACAGAGCCCAGTAGAGCCCAGTAGAGCCCGACAGAGCCCGACAGAGCCCAGTAGAGCCCAGTAGAGCCCGACAGAGCCCGACAGAGCCCGACAGAGCCCGACAGAACCCGACAGAGCCCGACAGAGACCAGTTGAGCCCGACAGAGCCCGACAGAGCCCGACAGAGCCCGACAGGGCCCGACAGGGCCCAGTAGAGCCCGACAGAGCCCGACAGAGCCCGACAGAGCCCGAGAGAGCCCGACAGGGCCCGACAGAGCCCGACAGAGCCCGACAGGGCCCGACAGGGCCCGACAGAGCCCGACAGGGCCCGACAGAGCCCGACAGAGCCCGACAGGGCCCGACAGAGCCCGACAGGGCCCAGTAGAGCCCGACAGGGCCCGACAGAGCCCGACAGAGCCCGACAGGGCCCGACAGAGCCCGACAGAGCCCGACAGAGCCCGACAGGGCCCAGTAGAGCCCGACAGAGCCCGACAGAGCCCGACAGGGCCCGACAGGGCCCGACAGAGCCCGACAGAGCCCGACAGGGCCCGACAGGGCCCAGTAGAGCCCGACAGAGCCCGACAGAGCCCGACAGGGCCCGACAGGGCCCGACAGAGCCCAGTAGAGCCCGACAGAGCCCGACAGAGCCCGACAGAGCCCGCCAGAACCCGACAGAGGCCGACAGAGCCCAGTAGAGCCCGACAGAGCCCGACAGGGCCCGACAGAGCCCGACAGGGCCCGACAGGGCCCGACAGGGCCCAGTAGAGCCCGACAGAGCCCGACAGAGCCCGACAGAGCCCGACAGGGCCCAGTAGAGCCCGACAGAGCCCGACAGAGCCCGACAGAGACCGACAGGGTCCGACAGAGCCCGACAGAGCCCGACAGAGCCCAGTAGGGCCCGACAGGGCCCGACAGGGCCCAGTAGAGCCCGACAGAGCACCACAGGGCCCGACAGAGCCCGACAGAGCCCGACAGAGCCCGACATGGCCCGACAGAGCCCGACAGGGCCCGACAGGGCCCAGTAGAGCCCGACAGAGCCCGACAGAGCCCGACAGAACCCGACAGAGCCCGACAGAACCCGACAGAGCCCAGTAGAGCCCGACAGAGCCCGACAGAGCCCGACAGAGCCCGACAGGGCCCGACAGAGCCCGACAGAGCCCGACAGGGCCCAGTAGAGCCCGACAGAGCCCGACAGAGCCCGACAGAGCCCGAGAGAGCCCGACAGGGCCCGACAGAGCCCGACAGGGCCCGACAGGGCCCGACAGAGCCCGACAGGGCGCGACAGAGCCCGACAGAGCCCGACAGGGCCCGACAGAGACCGACAGAGCCCGACAGGGCCCAGTAGAGCCCGAAAGAGCCCGACAGAGCCCGACAGAGCCCAACAGAGCCCGACAGAGCCCGACAGAGCCCAGTAGAGCCCAGTAGAGCCCGACAGAGCCCGACAGAGCCCAGTAGAGCCCAGTAGAGCCCGACAGAGCCCGACAGAGCCCGACAGAGCCCGACAGAACCCGACAGAGCCCGACAGAGACCAGTTGAGCCCGACAGAGCCCGACAGAGCCCGACAGAGCCCGACAGGGCCCGACAGGGCCCAGTAGAGCCCGACAGAGCCCGACAGAGCCCGACAGAGCCCGAGAGAGCCCGACAGGGCCCGACAGAGCCCGACAGAGCCCGACAGGGCCCGACAGGGCCAGACAGAGCCCGACAGGGCCCGACAGAGCCCGACAGAGCCCGACAGGGCCCGACAGAGCCCGACAGAGCCCGACAGGGCCCAGTAGAGCCCGACAGAGCCCGACAGAGCCCGACAGAGCCCAGTAGAGCCCGACAGAGCCCGACAGAGCCCGACAGAGCCCGACAGGGCCCGACAGAGCCCGACAGAGCCCGACAGGGCCCAGTAGAGCCCGACAGAGCCCGACAGAGCCCGACAGGGCCCGACAGGGCCCGACAGAGCCCGACAGAGCCCGACAGGGCCCGACAGGGCCCGACAGGGCCCAGTAGAGCCCGACAGAGCCCGACAGAGCCCGACAGGGCCCGACAGGGCCCGACAGAGCCCGACAGAGCCCGACAGGGCCCGACAGGGCCCGACAGAGCCCAGTAGAGCCCGACAGAGCCCGACAGAGCCCGACAGAGCCCGCCAGAACCCGACAGAGGCCGACAGAGCCCAGTAGAGCCCGACAGAGCCCGACAGAGCCCGACAGAGCCCGACAGGGCCCGACAGGGCCCGACAGGGCCCAGTAGAGCCCGACAGAGCCCGACAGAGCCCGACAGAGCCCGAGAGGGCCCGACAGGGCCCAGTAGAGCCCGACAGAGCCCGACAGAGCCCGACAGGGCCCGACAGAGCCCGACAGAGCCCGACAGGGCCCGACAGGGCCCGACAGAGCCCGACAGAGCCCGACAGGGCCCAGTAGAGCCCGACAGAGCCCGACAGAGCCCAGTAGAGCCCGACAGAGCCCGACAGAGCCCGACAGAGCCCGACAGAACCCGACAGAGCCCGACAGAGACCAGTTGAGCCCGACAGAGCCCGACAGAGCCCGACAGAGCCCGACAGGGCCCGACAGGGCCCAGTAGAGCCCGACAGAGCCCGACAGAGCCCGACAGAGCCCGACAGAGCCCGACAGGGCCCAGTAGAGCCCGACAGAGCCCGACAGAGCCCGACAGAGCCCGACAGGGCCCGACAGAGCCCGACAGAGCCCGACAGGGCCCGACAGGGCCCGACAGAGCCCATTAGAGCCCGACAGAGCCCGACAGAGCCCGACAGAGACCGACAGAGCCCGACAGGGCCCAGTAGAGCCCAGTAGAGCCCGACAGAGCCCGACAGGGCCCGACAGAGCCCGACAGGGCCCGACAGAGCCTGACAGAGCCCGACAGGGCCCAGTAGAGCCCGACAGAGCCCGACAGAGCCCGACAGAGCCCGACAGGCCCCGACAGAGCCCGACAGAGCCCGACAGAGCCCGACAGAGCCCGACAGAGCCCGACAGGGCCCGACAGGGCCCGACAGAGCCCAGTAGAGCCCGACAGAGCCCGACAGAGCCCAACAGGGCCCGACAGGGCCCAGTAGAGCCCGACAGAGCCCGACAGAGCCCGACAGGGCCCGACAGAGCCCGACAGAGCCCGACAGGGCCCGACAGGGCCCGACAGGGCCCAGTAGAGCCCGACAGAGCCCGACAGAGCCCGACAGAACCCGTCAGAGCCCGACAGAGCCCGACAGAGCCCGACAGAAACCGACAGAGCCCGACAGAGCCCAGTAGAGCCCGACAGAGCCCGACAGAGCCCGACAGAGCCCGACAGAACCCGACAGAGGCCGACAGAGCCCAGTAGAGCCCGACAGAGCCCGACAGAGCCCGACAGAGCCCGAGAGGGCCCGACAGGGCCCAGTAGAGCCCGACAGAGCCCGACAGAGCCCGACAGAGCCCGACAGAGCCCGAGAGGGCCCGACAGGGCCCAGTAGAGCCCGACAGAGCCCGACAGTGCCCGACAGAGCCCGAGAGGGCCCGACAGGGCCCAGTAGAGCCCGACAGAGCCCGACAGAGCCCGACAGAGCCCGACAGAGCCCAACAGAGCCCGACAGAGCCCAGTAGAGCCCGACAGAGCCCGACAGAGCCCGACAGAGCCCGACAGGGCCCGACAGAGCCCGACAGAGCCCGACAGAGCCCGACAGGGCCCAGTAGAGCCCGACAGAGCCCGACAGAGCCCGACAGGGCCCGACAGGGTCCGACAGAGCCCGACAGAGCCCGACAGGGCCCGACAGGGCCCGACAGGGCCCAGTAGAGCCCGACAGAGCCCGACAGAGCCCGACAGGGCCCGACAGGGCCCGACAGAGCCCAACAGAGCCCGACAGGGCCCGACAGGGCCCGACAGAGCCCAGTAGAGCCCGACAGAGCCCGACAGAGCCCGACAGAGCCCGACAGAGCCCGCCAGAACCCGACAGAGGCCGACAGAGCCCAGTAGAGCCCGACAGAGCCCGACAGAGCCCGACAGAGCCCGACAGGGCCCGACAGAGCCCGACAGAGCCCGACAGGGCCCAGTAGAGCCCGACAGAGCCCGACAGAGCCCGACAGAGCCCGAGAGAGCCCGACAGGGCCCGACAGAGCCCGACAGGGCCCGACAGGGCCCGACAGAGCCCGACAGGGCGCGACAGAGCCCGACAGAGCCTGACAGAGCCCGACAGGGCCCGACAGAGACCGACAGAGCCCGACAGGGCCCAGTAGAGCCCAACAGAGCCCGACAGAGCCCAGTAGAGCCCGACAGAGCCCGACAGAGACCGACAGGGTCCGACAGAGCCCGACAGAGCCCGACAGAGCCCAGTAGGGCCCGACAGGGCCCGACAGGGCCCAGTAGAGCCCGACAGAGCACGACAGGGCCCGACAGAGCCCGACAGAGCCCGACAGAGCCCGACATGGCCCGACAGAGCCCGACAGGGCCCGACAGGGCCCAGTAGAGCCCGACAGAGCCCGACAGAGCCCGACAGAACCCGACAGAGCCCGACAGAACCCGACAGAGCCCAGTAGAGCCCGACAGAGCCCGACAGAGCCCGACAGGGCCCGACAGAGCCCGACAGAGCCCGACAGGGCCCAGTAGAGCCCGACAGAGCCCGACAGAGCCCGACAGAGCCCGAGAGAGCCCGACAGGGCCCGACAGAGCCCGACAGGGCCCGACAGGGCCCGACAGAGCCCGACAGGGCCCGACAGAGCCCGACAGAGCCCGACAGAGCCCGACAGGGCCCGACAGAGACCGACAGAGCCCGACAGGGCCCAGTAGAGCCCGAAAGAGCCCGACAGAGCCCGACAGAGCCCAACAGAGCCCGACAGAGCCCGACAGAGCCCAGTAGAGCCCAGTAGAGCCCGACAGAGCCCGACAGAGCCCAGTAGAGCCCAGTAGAGCCCGACAGAGCCCGACAGAGCCCGACAGAGCCCGACAGAACCCGACAGAGCCCGACAGAGACCAGTTGAGCCCGACAGAGCCCGACAGAGCCCGACAGAGCCCGACAGGGCCCGACAGGGCCCAGTAGAGCCCGACAGAGCCCGACAGAGCCCGACAGAGCCCGAGAGAGCCCGACAGGGCCCGACAGAGCCCGACAGAGCCCGACAGGGCCCGACAGGGCCCGACAGAGCCCGACAGGGCCCGACAGAGCCCGACAGAGCCCGACAGGGCCCGACAGAGCCCGACAGGGCCCAGTAGAGCCCGACAGGGCCCGACAGAGCCCGACAGAGCCCGACAGGGCCCGACAGAGCCCGACAGAGCCCGACAGAGCCCGACAGGGCCCAGTAGAGCCCGACAGAGCCCGACAGAGCCCGACAGGGCCCGACAGGGCCCGACAGAGCCCGACAGTGCCCGACAGGGCCCGACAGGGCCCAGTAGAGCCCGACAGAGCCCGACAGAGCCCGACAGGGCCCGACAGGGCCCGACAGAGCCCAGTAGAGCCCGACAGAGCCCGACAGAGCCCGACAGAGCCCGCCAGAACCCGACAGAGGCCGACAGAGCCCAGTAGAGCCCGACAGAGCCCGACAGGGCCCGACAGAGCCCGACAGGGCCCGACAGGGCCCGACAGGGCCCAGTAGAGCCCGACAGAGCCCGACAGAGCCCGACAGAGCCCGACAGGGCCCAGTAGAGCCCGACAGAGCCCGACAGAGCCCGACAGAGACCGACAGGTTCCGACAGAGCCCGACAGAGCCCGACAGAGCCCAGTAGGGCCCGACAGGGCCCGACAGGGCCCAGTAGAGCCCGACAGAGCACCACAGGGCCCGACAGAGCCCGACAGAGCCCGACAGAGCCCGACATGGCCCGACAGAGCCCGACAGGGCCCGACAGGGCCCAGTAGAGCCCGACAGAGCCCGACAGAGCCCGACAGAACCCGACAGAGCCCGACAGAACCCGACAGAGCCCAGTAGAGCCCGACAGAGCCCGACAGAGCCCGACAGAGCCCGACAGGGCCCGACAGAGCCCGACAGAGCCCGACAGGGCCCAGTAGAGCCCGACAGAGCCCGACAGAGCCCGACAGAGCCCGAGAGAGCCCGACAGGGCCCGACAGAGCCCGACAGGGCCCGACAGGGCCCGACAGAGCCCGACAGGGCGCGACAGAGCCCGACAGAGCCCGACAGGGCCCGACAGAGACCGACAGAGCCCGACAGGGCCCAGTAGAGCCCGAAAGAGCCCGACAGAGCCCGACAGAGCCCAACAGAGCCCGACAGAGCCCGACAGAGCCCAGTAGAGCCCAGTAGAGCCCGACAGAGCCCGACAGAGCCCAGTAGAGCCCAGTAGAGCCCGACAGAGCCCGACAGAGCCCGACAGAGCCCGACAGAACCCGACAGAGCCCGACAGAGACCAGTTGAGCCCGACAGAGCCCGACAGAGCCCGACAGAGCCCGACAGGGCCCGACAGGGCCCAGTAGAGCCCGACAGAGCCCGACAGAGCCCGACAGAGCCCGAGAGAGCCCGACAGGGCCCGACAGAGCCCGACAGAGCCCGACAGGGCCCGACAGGGCCAGACAGAGCCCGACAGGGCCCGACAGAGCCCGACAGAGCCCGACAGGGCCCGACAGAGCCCGACAGAGCCCGACAGGGCCCAGTAGAGCCCGACAGAGCCCGACAGAGCCCGACAGAGCCCAGTAGAGCCCGACAGAGCCCGACAGAGCCCGACAGAGCCCGACAGGGCCCGACAGAGCCCGACAGAGCCCGACAGGGCCCAGTAGAGCCCGACAGAGCCCGACAGAGCCCGACAGGGCCCGACAGGGCCCGACAGAGCCCGACAGAGCCCGACAGGGCCCGACAGGGCCCGACAGGGCCCAGTAGAGCCCGACAGAGCCCGACAGAGCCCGACAGGGCCCGACAGGGCCCGACAGAGCCCGACAGAGCCCGACAGGGCCCGACAGGGCCCGACAGAGCCCAGTAGAGCCCGACAGAGCCCGACAGAGCCCGACAGAGCCCGCCAGAACCCGACAGAGGCCGACAGAGCCCAGTAGAGCCCGACAGAGCCCGACAGAGCCCGACAGAGCCCGACAGGGCCCGACAGGGCCCGACAGGGCCCAGTAGAGCCCGACAGAGCCCGACAGAGCCCGACAGAGCCCGAGAGGGCCCGACAGGGCCCAGTAGAGCCCGACAGAGCCCGACAGAGCCCGACAGGGCCCGACAGAGCCCGACAGAGCCCGACAGGGCCCGACAGGGCCCGACAGAGCCCGACAGAGCCCGACAGGGCCCAGTAGAGCCCGACAGAGCCCGACAGAGCCCAGTAGAGCCCGACAGAGCCCGACAGAGCCCGACAGAGCCCGACAGAACCCGACAGAGCCCGACAGAGACCAGTTGAGCCCGACAGAGCCCGACAGAGCCCGACAGAGCCCGACAGGGCCCGACAGGGCCCAGTAGAGCCCGACAGAGCCCGACAGAGCCCGACAGAGCCCGACAGAGCCCGACAGAGCCCGACAGGGCCCAGTAGAGCCCGACAGAGCCCGACAGAGCCCGACAGAGCCCGACAGGGCCCGACAGAGCCCGACAGAGCCCGACAGGGCCCGACAGGGCCCGACAGAGCCCATTAGAGCCCGACAGAGCCCGACAGAGCCCGACAGAGACCGACAGAGCCCGACAGGGCCCAGTAGAGCCCAGTAGAGCCCGACAGAGCCCGACAGGGCCCGACAGAGCCCGACAGGGCCCGACAGAGCCTGACAGAGCCCGACAGGGCCCAGTAGAGCCCGACAGAGCCCGACAGAGCCCGACAGAGCCCGACAGGCCCCGACAGAGCCCGACAGAGCCCGACAGAGCCCGACAGAGCCCGACAGGGCCCGACAGGGCCCGACAGAGCCCAGTAGAGCCCGACAGAGCCCGACAGAGCCCAACAGGGCCCGACAGGGCCCAGTAGAGCCCGACAGAGCCCGACAGAGCCCGACAGGGCCCGACAGAGCCCGACAGAGCCCGACAGGGCCCGACAGGGCCCGACAGGGCCCAGTAGAGCCCGACAGAGCCCGACAGAGCCCGACAGAACCCGTCAGAGCCCGACAGAGCCCGACAGGGCCCGACAGAGCCCGACAGAGCCCGACAGGGCCCAGTAGAGCCCGACAGAGCCCGACAGAGCCCGACAGAGACCGACAGGGCCCGACAGGGCCCGACAGAGCCCGACAGGGCCCGACAGGGCCCAGTAGAGCCCGACAGAGCCCGACAGGGCCCGACAGAGCCCGACAGAGCCCGACAGAGCCCGATATGGCCCGACAGAGCCCGACAGAGCCCGACAGGGCCCGACAGGGCCCGACAGGGCCCAGTAGAGCCCGACAGAGCCCGACAGAGCCCGACAGAACCCGACAGGGCCCAGTAGAGCCTGACAGAGCCCGACAGAGCCCGACAGAGCCCGACAGGGCCCGACAGAGCCCGACAGAGCCCGACAGGGCCCAGTAGAGCCCGACAGAGCCCGACAGAGCCCGACAGAGCCCGACAGGGCCCGACAGGGCCCGACAGAGCCCGACAGAGCCCGACAGGGCCCAGTAGAGCCCGACAGAGCCCGACAGAGCCCGACAGAGCCCAACAGAGCCCGACAGAGCCCAGTAGAGCCCGACAGAGCCCGACAGAGCCCGACAGAGCCCGACAGGGCCCGACAGAGCCCGACAGAGCCCGACAGGGCCCAGTAGAGCCCGACAGAGCCCGACAGAGCCCGACAGAGCCCGACAGAGCCCAGTAGAGCCCGACAGAACCCGACAGAGCCCGACAGAGCCCGACAGAGCCCAGTAGAGCCCGACAGAGCCCGACAGGGCCCGACAGGGCCCGACAGGGCCCAGTAGAGCCGGACAGAGCCCGACAGAGCCCAGTAGAGCCCAGTAGAGCCCGACAGAGCCCGACAGAGCCCGACAGAGCCCGACAGAGCCTGACAGAGCCCGACAGGGACCGACAGGGCGCGACAGAGCCCGACAGGGCCCGACAGAGCCCGACAGAGCCCGACAGGGCACGACAGAGCCCGACAGAGCCCGACAGAGCCCGACAGAAACCGACAGAGCCCGACAGAGCCCATTAGAGCCCGACAGAGCCCGACAGAGCCCGACAGAGCCCGACAGAACCCGACAGAGGCCGACAGAGCCCAGTAGAGTCCGACAGAGCCCGACAGAGCCCGACAGGGCCCGACAGGGCCCGACAGGGCCCAGTAGAGCCCGACAGAGCCCGACAGAGCCCGACAGAGCCCGAGAGGGCCCGACAGGGCCCAGTAGAGCCCGACAGAGCCCGACAGAGCCCGACAGAGCCCGACAGAACCCGACAGAGCCCGACAGAGCCCGACAGGGCCCGACAGGGCCCGACAGGGCCCGACAGAGCCCGACAGAGCCTGACAGGGCCCAGTAGAGCCCGACAGAGCCCGACAGAGCCCAGTAGAGCCCGACAGAGCCCGACAGAGCCCGACAGAACCCGACAGAGCCCGACAGAGCCCGACAGAGACCAGTTGAGCCCGACAGAGCCCGACAGAGCCCGACAGGGCCCGACAGGGCCCAGTAGAGCCCGACAGAGCCCGACAGAGCCCGACAGAGACCAGTTGAGCCCGACAGAGCCCGACAGAGCCCGACAGAGCCCGACAGGGCCCGACAGGGCCCAGTAGAACCCGACAGAGACCGACAGAGCCCGACAGAGCCCGACAGGGCCCAGTAGAGCCCGACAGAGCCCGACAGGGCCCGACAGAGCCCGACAGAGCCCGACAGAGCCCGACAGGGCCCGACAGAGCCTGACAGAGCCCGACAGGGCCCAGTAGAGCCCGACAGAGCCCGACAAAGCCCGACAGAGCCCGACAGAGCCCGACAGGCCCCGACAGAGCCCGACAGAGCCCGACAGGGCCCGACAGAGCCCGACAGAGCCCGACAGGGCCCGACAGGGCCCAGTAGAGCCCGACAGAGCCCGACAGAGACCGACAGGGCCCGACAGGGCCCGACAGGGCCCGACAGAGCCCGACAGGGCCCGAGAGGGCCCGACAGAGCCCAGTAGAGCCCGACAGAGCCCGACAGAGCCCGACAGAGCCCGACAGGGCCCGACAGGGCCCAGTAGAGCCCGACAGAGCCCGACAGAGCCCAACAGAGCCCGACAGGGCCCGACAGAGCCCGACAGAGCCCGACAGGGCCCGAGAGGGCCCGACAGAGCCCAGTAGAGCCCGACAGAGCCCGACAGAGCCCGACAGAGCCCGACAGGGCCCGACAGGGCCAGACAGAGCCCAGTTTAGCCCAGTAGAGCCCGACAGAGCCCGACAGAGCCCGACAGAGCCCGACAGAGCCCGACAGGGCCCGACAGGGCCCAGTAGAGCCCGACAGAGCCCGACAGGGCCCGACAGAGCCCGACAGAGCCCGACAGAGCCCGATATGGCCCGACAGAGCCCGACAGAGCCCGACAGAGCCCGACAGGGCCCGACAGGGCCCAGTAGAGCCCGACAGAGCCCGACAGAGCCCGACAGAGCCCGACAGAGCCCGACAGGGCCCGACAGAGCCCGACAGAGCCCGACAGGGCCCGACAGAGCCCGACAGAGCCCGACAGGGCCCGACAGGGCCCAGTAGAGCCCGACAGAGCCCGACAGAGCCCGACAGGGCCCGACAGGGCCCGACAGGGCCCGACAGGGCCTGACAGAGCCCGACAGGGCCCGACAGGGCCCGACAGAGCCCAGTAGAGCCCGACAGAGCCCGACAGAGCCCGACAGGGCCCGACAGGGCCCAGTAGAGCCCGACAGAGCCCGACAGAGCCCGACAGGGCCCGACAGGGCCCAGTAGAGCCCGACAGAGCCCGACAGAGCCCGACAGAACCCGTCAGAGCCCGACAGAGCCCGACAGGGCCCGACAGAGCCCGACAGAGCCCGACAGGGCCCAGTAGAGCCCGACAGAGCCCGACAGAGCCCGACAGAGCCCGACAGGGCCCGACAGGGCCCAGTAGAGCCTGACAGAGCCCGACAGGGCCCGACAGAGCCCGACAGAGCCCGACAGAGCCCGATATGGCCCGACAGAGCCCGACAGAGCCCGACAGAGCCCGACAGGGCCCGACAGGGCCCAGTAGAGACCGACAGAGCCCGACAGAACCCGACAGGGCCCAGTAGAGCCCGACAGAGGCCGACAGAGCCCGACAGAGCCCGACAGGGCCCAGTAGAGCCCGACAGAGCCCGACAGAGCCCGACAGAGCCCGACAGGCCCGACAGAGCCCGACAGAGCCCGACAGAGCCCGACAGGGCCCAGTAGAGCACGACAGAGCCCGACAGAGCCCGACAGGGCCCGACAGAGCCCGACAGAGCCCGACAGAGCCCGACAGGGCACAGTAGAGCCCGACAGAGCCCGACAGAGCCCGACAGAGCCCGACAGGGCCCGACAGAGCCCGACAGAGCCCGACAGGACCCGACAGGGCCCGACAGAGCCCGACAGGGCCCGACAGAGCCCGACAGAGCCCGACAGAGCCCGACAGGGCCCAGTAGAGCCCGACAGAACCCGACAGAGCCCAGTAGAGCCCGACAGGGCCCGACAGAGCCCGACAGAGCCCGACAGGGCCCAGTAGAGCCCAACAGAGCCCGACAGAGCCCAGTAGAGCCCGACAGGGCCCGACAGAGCCCGACAGAGCCCGACAGGGCCCGACAGGGCCCGACAGAGCCCAGTTTAGCCCAGTAGAGCCCGACAGAGCCCGACAGAGCCCGACAGAGCCCGACAGAGCCCGACAGGGCCCGACAGGTCCCAGTAGAGCCCGACAGAGCCCGACAGAGCCCGACAGAGCCCGACAGGGCCCGACAGAACCCGACAGGGCCCGACAGGGCCCGACAGGGCCCAGTAGAGCCCGACAGAGCCCGACAGAGCCCGACAGAACCCGTCAGAGCCCGACAGAGCCCGACAGAGCCCGACAGAGCCCGACAGGGCCCAGTAGAGCCCGACAGAGCCCGACAGAGCCCGACAGAGACCGACAGGGCCCGACAGAGCCCGACAGAGCCCGACAGGGCCCGACAGAGCCCAGTAGAGCCCGACAGAGCCCGACAGGGCCCGACAGAGCCCGACAGAGCCCGACAGAGCCCGATATGGCCTGACAGAGCCCGACAGAGCCCGACAGAGCCCGACAGGGCCCGACAGGGCCCAGTAGAGCCCGACAGAGCCCGACAGAGCCCGACAGAACCCGACAGAGCCCGACAGGGCCCGACAGAGCCCGACAGAGCCCGACAGGGCCCAGTAGAGACCGACAGAGCCCGACAGCGCCCGACAGGGCCCAGTAGAGCCCGACAGAGCCCGACAGAGCCCGACAGGGCCCGACAGGGCCCGACAGGGCCCGACAGGGCCCGACAGAGCCCAGTAGAGCCCGACAGAGCCCGACAGGGCCCGACAGAGCCCGACAGAGCCCGACAGGGCCCAGTAGAGCGCGACAGAGCCCGACAGAGCCCGACAGGGCCCGACAGGGCCCGACAGGGCCCGACAGGGCCCGACAGAGCCCGACAGGGCCCGACAGGGCCCAGTAGAGCCCGACAGAGCCCGACAGAGCCCGACAGGGCCCGACAGAGCCCGACAGAGCCCGACAGGGCCCGACAGGGCCCAGTAGAGCCCGACAGAGCCCGACAGAGCCCGACAGAACCCGTCAGAGCCCGACAGAGCCCGACAGAGCCCGACAGAGCCCGACAGGGCCCAGTAGAGCCCGACAGAGCCCGACAGAGCCCGACAGAGCCCGACAGGGCCCGACAGGGCCCAGTAGAGCCTGACAGAGCCCGACAGGGCCCGACAGAGCCGACAGAGCCCGACAGAGCCCGATATGGCCCGACAGAGCCCGACAGAGCCCGACAGAGCCCGACAGGGCCCGACAGGGCCCAGTAGAGACCGACAGAGTCCGACAGAGCCCGACAGAACCCGACAGGGCCCAGTAGAGCCCGACAGAGCCCGACAGAGCCCGACAGAGCCCGACAGGGCCCAGTAGAGCCCGACAGAGCCCGACAGAGCCCGACAGAGCCCGACAGGCCCGACAGAGCCCGACAGAGCCCGACAGAGCCCGACAGGGCCCAGTAGAGCCCGACAGAGCCCGACAGAGCCCAACAGAGCCCGACAGGGCCCGACAGAGCCCGACAGAGCCCGACAGGGCCCGACAGGGCCCGACAGGGCCCAGTAGAGCCCGACAGAGCCCGACAGAGCCCGACAGAACCCGTCAGAGCCCGACAGAGCCCGACAGAGCCCGACAGAGCCCGACAGGGCCCAGTAGAGCCCGACAGAGCCCGACAGAGCCCGACAGAGACCGACAGGGCCCGACAGAGCCCGACAGAGCCCGACAGAGCCCGACAGGGCCCGACAGGGCCCAGTAGAGCCCGACAGAGCCCGACAGGGCCCGACAGAGCCCGATATGGCCCGACAGAGCCCGACAGAGCCCGACAGAGCCCGACAGGGCCCGACAGGGCCCAGTAGAGCCCGACAGAGCCCGACAGAGCCCGACAGAGCCCGACAGAGCCCGACAGGGCCCGACAGGGCCCAGTAGAGCCCGACAGAGCCCGACAGAGCCCGACAGGGCCCGACAGGGCCCAGTAGAGCCCGACAGAGCCCGACAGAGCCCGACAGAACCCGTCAGAGCCCGACAGAGCCCGACAGGGCCCGACAGAGCCCGACAGAGCCCGACAGGGCCCAGTAGAGCCCGACAGAGCCCGACAGAGCCCGACAGAGCCCGACAGGGCCCGACAGGGCCCAGTAGAGCCTGACAGAGCCCGACAGGGCCCGACAGAGCCCGACAGAGCCCGACAGAGCCCGATATGGCCCGACAGAGCCCGACAGAGCCCGACAGAGCCCGACAGGGCCCGACAGGGCCCAGTAGAGACCGACAGAGCCCGACAGAACCCGACAGGGCCCAGTAGAGCCCGACAGAGGCCGACAGAGCCCGACAGAGCCCGACAGGGCCCAGTAGAGCCCGACAGAGCCCGACAGAGCCCGACAGAGCCCGACAGGCCCGACAGAGCCCGACAGAGCCCGACAGAGCCCGACAGGGCCCAGTAGAGCACGACAGAGCCCGACAGAGCCCGACAGGGCCCGACAGAGCCCGACAGAGCCCGACAGAGCCCGACAGGGCACAGTAGAGCCCGACAGAGCCCGACAGAGCCCGACAGAGCCCGACAGGGCCCGACAGAGCCCGACAGAGCCCGACAGGACCCGACAGGGCCCGACAGAGCCCGACAGGGCCCGACAGAGCCCGACAGAGCCCGACAGAGCCCGACAGGGCCCAGTAGAGCCCGACAGAGCCCGACAGAGCCCGACAGAGCCCAACAGAGCCCGACAGAGCCCAGTAGAGCCCGACAGGGCCCGACAGAGCCCGACAGAGCCCGACAGGGCCCGACAGGGCCCGACAGAGCCCAGTTTAGCCCAGTAGAGCCCGACAGAGCCCGACAGAGCCCGACAGAGCCCGACAGAGCCCGACAGGGCCCGACAGGTCCCAGTAGAGCCCGACAGAGCCCGACAGAGCCCGACAGAGCCCGACAGGGCCCGACAGAACCCGACAGGGCCCGACAGGGCCCGACAGGGCCCAGTAGAGCCCGACAGAGCCCGACAGAGCCCGACAGAACCCGTCAGAGCCCGACAGAGCCCGACAGAGCCCGACAGAGCCCGACAGGGCCCAGTAGAGCCCGACAGAGCCCGACAGAGCCCGACAGAGACCGACAGGGCCCGACAGAGCCCGACAGAGCCCGACAGGGCCCGACAGAGCCCAGTAGAGCCCGACAGAGCCCGACAGGGCCCGACAGAGCCCGACAGAGCCCGACAGAGCCCGATATGGCCTGACAGAGCCCGACAGAGCCCGACAGAGCCCGACAGGGCCCGACAGGGCCCAGTAGAGCCCGACAGAGCCCGACAGAGCCCGACAGAACCCGACAGAGCCCGACAGGGCCCGACAGAGCCCGACAGAGCCCGACAGGGCCCAGTAGAGACCGACAGAGCCCGACAGCGCCCGACAGGGCCCAGTAGAGCCCGACAGAGCCCGACAGAGCCCGACAGGGCCCGACAGGGCCCGACAGGGCCCGACAGGGCCCGACAGAGCCCAGTAGAGCCCGACAGAGCCCGACAGGGCCCGACAGAGCCCGACAGAGCCCGACAGGGCCCAGTAGAGCCCGACAGAGCCCGACAGAGCCCGACAGGGCCCGACAGGGCCCGACAGGGCCCGACAGGGCCCGACAGAGCCCGACAGGGCCCGACAGGGCCCAGTAGAGCCCGACAGAGCCCGACAGAGCCCGACAGGGCCCGACAGAGCCCGACAGAGCCCGACAGGGCCCGACAGGGCCCAGTAGAGCCCGACAGAGCCCGACAGAGCCCGACAGAACCCGTCAGAGCCCGACAGAGCCCGACAGAGCCCGACAGAGCCCGACAGAGCCCGACAGGGCCCAGTAGAGCCCGACAGAGCCCGACAGAGCCCGACAGAGCCCGACAGGGCCCGACAGGGCCCAGTAGAGCCTGACAGAGCCCGACAGGGCCCGACAGAGCCCGACAGAGCCCGACAGAGCCCGATATGGCCCGACAGAGCCCGACAGAGCCCGACAGAGCCCGACAGGGCCCGACAGGGCCCAGTAGAGACCGACAGAGTCCGACAGAGCCCGACAGAACCCGACAGGGCCCAGTAGAGCCCGACAGAGCCCGACAGAGCCCGACAGAGCCCGACAGGGCCCAGTAGAGCCCGACAGAGCCCGACAGAGCCCGACAGAGCCCGACAGGCCCGACAGAGCCCGACAGAGCCCGACAGAGCCCGACAGGGCCCAGTAGAGCCCGACAGAGCCCGACAGAGCCCAACAGAGCCCGACAGGGCCCGACAGAGCCCGACAGAGCCCGACAGGGCCCGACAGGGCCCGACAGGGCCCAGTAGAGCCCGACAGAGCCCGACAGAGCCCGACAGAACCCGTCAGAGCCCGACAGAGCCCGACAGAGCCCGACAGAGCCCGACAGGGCCCAGTAGAGCCCGACAGAGCCCGACAGAGCCCGACAGAGACCGACAGGGCCCGACAGAGCCCGACAGAGCCCGACAGAGCCCGACAGGGCCCGACAGGGCCCAGTAGAGCCCGACAGAGCCCGACAGGGCCCGACAGAGCCCGACAGAGCCCGACAGAGCCCGATATGGCCCGACAGAGCCCGACAGAGCCCGACAGAGCCCGACAGGGCCCGACAGGGCCCAGTAGAGCCCGACAGAGCCCGACAGAGCCCGACAGAGCCCGACAGAGCCCGACAGGGCCCGACAGAACCCGACAGAGCCCGACAGGGCCCGACAGAGCCCGACAGAGCCCGACAGGGCCCGACAGGGCCCAGTAGAGCCCGACAGAGCCCGACAGAGCCCGACAGGGCCCGACAGGGCCCGACAGGGCCCGACAGGGCCTGACAGAGCCCGACAGGGCCCGACAGGGCCCGACAGAGCCCAGTAGAGCCCGACAGAGCCCGACAGAGCCCGACAGGGCCCGACAGGGCCCAGTAGAGCCCGACAGAGCCCGACAGAGCCCGACAGGGCCCGACAGGGCCCAGTAGAGCCCGACAGAGCCCGACAGAGCCCGACAGAACCCGTCAGAGCCCGACAGAGCCCGACAGGGCCCGACAGAGCCCGACAGAGCCCGACAGGGCCCAGTAGAGCCCGACAGAGCCCGACAGAGCCCGACAGAGCCCGACAGGGCCCGACAGGGCCCAGTAGAGCCTGACAGAGCCCGACAGGGCCCGACAGAGCCCGACAGAGCCCGACAGAGCCCGATATGGCCCGACAGAGCCCGACAGAGCCCGACAGAGCCCGACAGGGCCCGACAGGGCCCAGTAGAGACCGACAGAGCCCGACAGAGCCCGACAGAACCCGACAGGGCCCAGTAGAGCCCGACAGAGGCCGACAGAGCCCGACAGAGCCCGACAGGGCCCAGTAGAGCCCGACAGAGCCCGACAGAGCCCGACAGAGCCCGACAGGCCCGACAGAGCCCGACAGAGCCCGACAGAGCCCGACAGGGCCCGACAGAGCCCGACAGAGCCTGACAGAGCCCGACAGGGCCCAGTAGAGCACGACAGAGCCCGACAGAGCCCGACAGGGCCCGACAGAGCCCGACAGAGCCCGACAGAGCCCGACAGGGCCCAGTAGAGCCCGACAGAGCCCGACAGAGCCCGACAGAGCCCGACAGGGCCCGACAGAGCCCGACAGAGCCCGACAGGACCCGACAGGGCCCGACAGAGCCCGACAGGGCCCGACAGAGCCCGACAGAGCCCGACAGAGCCCGACAGGGCCCAGTAGAGCCCGACAGAGCCCGACAGAGCCCGACAGAGCCCAACAGAGCCCGACAGAGCCCAGTAGAGCCCGACAGGGCCCGACAGAGCCCGACAGAGCCCGACAGGGCCCGACAGGGCCCGACAGAGCCCAGTTTAGCCCAGTAGAGCCCGACAGAGCCCGACAGAGCCCGACAGAGCCCGACAGAGCCCGACAGGGCCCGACAGGGCCCAGTAGAGCCCGACAGAGCCCGACAGAGCCCGACAGAGCCCGACAGGGCCCGACAGAGCCCGACAGAGCCCGACAGGGCCCGACAGGGCCCAGTAGAGCCCGACAGAGCCCGACAGAGCCCGACAGAACCCGTCAGAGCCCGACAGAGCCCGACAGAGCCCGACAGAGCCCGACAGGGCCCAGTAGAGCCCGACAGAGCCCGACAGAGCCCGACAGAGCCCGACAGGGCCCGACAGAGCCCGACAGAGCCCGACAGAGCCCGATATGGCCTGACAGAGCCCGACAGAGCCCGACAGAGCCCGACAGGGCCCGACAGGGCCCAGTAGAGCCCGACAGAGCCCGACAGAGCCCGACAGAACCCGACAGAGCCCGACAGGGCCCGACAGAGCCCGACAGAGCCCGACAGGGCCCAGTAGAGACCGACAGAGCCCGACAGGGCCCGACAGGGCCCAGTAGAGCCCGACAGAGCCCGACAGAGCCCGACAGGGCCCGACAGAGCCCGACAGGGCCCGACAGGGCCCGACAGAGCCCAGTAGAGCCCGACAGAGCCCGACAGGGCCCGACAGAGCCCGACAGAGCCCGACAGGGCCCAGTAGAGCCCGACAGAGCCCGACAGAGCCCGACAGGGCCCGACAGGGCCCGACAGGGCCCGACAGGGCCCGACAGAGCCCGACAGGGCCCGACAGGGCCCAGTAGAGCCCGACAGAGCCCGACAGAGCCCGACAGGGCCCGACAGAGCCCGACAGAGCCCGACAGGGCCCGACAGGGCCCAGTAGAGCCCGACAGAGCCCGACAGAGCCCGACAGAACCCGTCAGAGCCCGACAGAGCCCGACAGAGCCCGACAGAGCCCGACAGAGCCCGACAGGGCCCAGTAGAGCCCGACAGAGCCCGACAGAGCCCGACAGAGCCCGACAGGGCCCGACAGGGCCCAGTAGAGCCTGACAGAGCCCGACAGGGCCCGACAGAGCCCGACAGAGCCCGACAGAGCCCGATATGGCCCGACAGAGCCCGACAGAGCCCGACAGAGCCCGACAGGGCCCGACAGGGCCCAGTAGAGACCGACAGAGTCCGACAGAGCCCGACAGAACCCGACAGGGCCCAGTAGAGCCCGACAGAGCCCGACAGAGCCCGACAGGGCCCGACAGGGCCCGACAGGGCCCGACAGGGCCTGACAGAGCCCGACAGGGCCCGACAGGGCCCGACAGAGCCCAGTAGAGCCCGACAGAGCCCGACAGAGCCCGACAGGGCCCGACAGGGCCCAGTAGAGCCCGACAGAGCCCGACAGAGCCCGACAGGGCCCGACAGGGCCCAGTAGAGCCCGACAGAGCCCGACAGAGCCCGACAGAACCCGTCAGAGCCCGACAGAGCCCGACAGGGCCCGACAGAGCCCGACAGAGCCCGACAGGGCCCAGTAGAGCCCGACAGAGCCCGACAGAGCCCGACAGAGCCCGACAGGGCCCGACAGGGCCCAGTAGAGCCTGACAGAGCCCGACAGGGCCCGACAGAGCCCGACAGAGCCCGACAGAGCCCGATATGGCCCGACAGAGCCCGACAGAGCCCGACAGAGCCCGACAGGGCCCGACAGGGCCCAGTAGAGACCGACAGAGCCCGACAGAACCCGACAGGGCCCAGTAGAGCCCGACAGAGGCCGACAGAGCCCGACAGAGCCCGACAGGGCCCAGTAGAGCCCGACAGAGCCCGACAGAGCCCGACAGAGCCCGACAGGCCCGACAGAGCCCGACAGAGCCCGACAGAGCCCGACAGGGCCCAGTAGAGCACGACAGAGCCCGACAGAGCCCGACAGGGCCCGACAGAGCCCGACAGAGCCCGACAGAGCCCGACAGGGCCCAGTAGAGCCCGACAGAGCCCGACAGAGCCCGACAGAGCCCGACAGGGCCCGACAGAGCCCGACAGAGCCCGACAGGACCCGACAGGGCCCGACAGAGCCCGACAGGGCCCGACAGAGCCCGACAGAGCCCGACAGAGCCCGACAGGGCCCAGTAGAGCCCGACAGAGCCCGACAGAGCCCGACAGAGCCCAACAGAGCCCGACAGAGCCCAGTAGAGCCCGACAGGGCCCGACAGAGCCCGACAGAGCCCGACAGGGCCCGACAGGGCCCGACAGAGCCCAGTTTAGCCCAGTAGAGCCCGACAGAGCCCGACAGAGCCCGACAGAGCCCGACAGAGCCCGACAGGGCCCGACAGGTCCCAGTAGAGCCCGACAGAGCCCGACAGAGCCCGACAGAGCCCGACAGGGCCCGACAGAACCCGACAGGGCCCGACAGGGCCCGACAGGGCCCAGTAGAGCCCGACAGAGCCCGACAGAGCCCGACAGAACCCGTCAGAGCCCGACAGAGCCCGACAGAGCCCGACAGAGCCCGACAGGGCCCAGTAGAGCCCGACAGAGCCCGACAGAGCCCGACAGAGACCGACAGGGCCCGACAGAGCCCGACAGAGCCCGACAGGGCCCGACAGAGCCCAGTAGAGCCCGACAGAGCCCGACAGGGCCCGACAGAGCCCGACAGAGCCCGACAGAGCCCGATATGGCCTGACAGAGCCCGACAGAGCCCGACAGAGCCCGACAGGGCCCGACAGGGCCCAGTAGAGCCCGACAGAGCCCGACAGAGCCCGACAGAACCCGACAGAGCCCGACAGGGCCCAGTAGAGACCGACAGAGCCCGACAGGGCCCAGTAGAGACCGACAGAGCCCGACAGCGCCCGACAGGGCCCAGTAGAGCCCGACAGAGCCCGACAGAGCCCGACAGGGCCCGACAGGGCCCGACAGGGCCCGACAGGGCCCGACAGAGCCCAGTAGAGCCCGACAGAGCCCGACAGGGCCCGACAGAGCCCGACAGAGCCCGACAGGGCCCAGTAGAGCCCGACAGAGCCCGACAGAGCCCGACAGGGCCCGACAGGGCCCGACAGGGCCCGACAGGGCCCGACAGAGCCCGACAGGGCCCGACAGGGCCCAGTAGAGCCCGACAGAGCCCGACAGAGCCCGACAGGGCCCGACAGAGCCCGACAGAGCCCGACAGGGCCCGACAGGGCCCAGTAGAGCCCGACAGAGCCCGACAGAGCCCGACAGAACCCGTCAGAGCGCGACAGAGCCCGACAGAGCCCGACAGAGCCCGACAGAGCCCGACAGGGCCCAGTAGAGCCCGACAGAGCCCGACAGAGCCCGACAGAGCCCGACAGGGCCCGACAGGGCCCAGTAGAGCCTGACAGAGCCCGACAGGGCCCGACAGAGCCCGACAGAGCCCGACAGAGCCCGATATGGCCCGACAGAGCCCGACAGAGCCCGACAGAGCCCGACAGGGCCCGACAGGGCCCAGTAGAGACCGACAGAGTCCGACAGAGCCCGACAGAACCCGACAGGGCCCAGTAGAGCCCGACAGAGCCCGACAGAGCCCGACAGAGCCCGACAGGGCCCAGTAGAGCCCGACAGAGCCCGACAGAGCCCGACAGAGCCCGACAGGCCCGACAGAGCCCGACAGAGCCCGACAGAGCCCGACAGGGCCCAGTAGAGCCCGACAGAGCCCGACAGAGCCCAACAGAGCCCGACAGGGCCCGACAGAGCCCGACAGAGCCCGACAGGGCCCGACAGGGCCCGACAGGGCCCAGTAGAGCCCGACAGAGCCCGACAGAGCCCGACAGAACCCGTCAGAGCCCGACAGAGCCCGACAGAGCCCGACAGAGCCCGACAGGGCCCAGTAGAGCCCGACAGAGCCCGACAGAGCCCGACAGAGACCGACAGGGCCCGACAGAGCCCGACAGAGCCCGACAGAGCCCGACAGGGCCCGACAGGGCCCAGTAGAGCCCGACAGAGCCCGACAGGGCCCGACAGAGCCCGACAGAGCCCGACAGAGCCCGATATGGCCCGACAGAGCCCGACAGAGCCCGACAGGGCCCGACAGGGCCCAGTAGAGCCCGACAGAGCCCGACAGAGCCCGACAGAGCCCGACAGAGCCCGACAGGGCCCGACAGAACCCGACAGAGCCCGACAGGGCCCGACAGAGCCCGACAGAGCCCGACAGGGCCCGACAGGGCCCAGTAGAGCCCGACAGAGCCCGACAGAGCCCGACAGGGCCCGACAGGGCCCGACAGGGCCCGACAGGGCCTGACAGAGCCCGACAGGGCCCGACAGGGCCCGACAGAGCCCAGTAGAGCCCGACAGAGCCCGACAGAGCCCGACAGGGCCCGACAGGGCCCAGTAGAGCCCGACAGAGCCCGACAGAGCCCGACAGGGCCCGACAGGGCCCAGTAGAGCCCGACAGAGCCCGACAGAGCCCGACAGAACCCGTCAGAGCCCGACAGAGCCCGACAGGGCCCGACAGAGCCCGACAGAGCTTGACAGGGCCCAGTAGAGCCCGACAGAGCCCGACAGAGCCCGACAGAGCCCGACAGGGCCCGACAGGGCCCAGTAGAGCCTGACAGAGCCCGACAGGGCCCGACAGAGCCCGACAGAGCCCGACAGAGCCCGATATGGCCCGACAGAGCCCGACAGAGCCCGACAGAGCCCGACAGGGCCCGACAGGGCCCAGTAGAGACCGACAGAGCCCGACAGAGCCCGACAGAACCCGACAGGGCCCAGTAGAGCCCGACAGAGGCCGACAGAGCCCGACAGAGCCCGACAGGGCCCAGTAGAGCCCGACAGAGCCCGACAGAGCCCGACAGAGCCCGACAGGCCCGACAGAGCCCGACAGAGCCCGACAGAGCCCGACAGGGCCCGACAGAGCCCGACAGAGCCTGACAGAGCCCGACAGGGCCCAGTAGAGCACGACAGAGCCCGACAGAGCCCGACAGGGCCCGACAGAGCCCGACAGAGCCCGACAGAGCCCGACAGGGCCCAGTAGAGCCCGACAGAGCCCGACAGAGCCCGACAGAGCCCGACAGGGCCCGACAGAGCCCGACAGAGCCCGACAGGACCCGACAGGGCCCGACAGAGCCCGACAGGGCCCGACAGAGCCCGACAGAGCCCGACAGAGCCCGACAGGGCCCAGTAGAGCCCGACAGAGCCCGACAGAGCCCGACAGAGCCCAACAGAGCCCGACAGAGCCCAGTAGAGCCCGACAGGGCCCGACAGAGCCCGACAGAGCCCGACAGGGCCCGACAGGGCCCGACAGAGCCCAGTTTAGCCCAGTAGAGCCCGACAGAGCCCGACAGAGCCCGACAGAGCCCGACAGAGCCCGACAGGGCCCGACAGGGCCCAGTAGAGCCCGACAGAGCCCGACAGAGCCCGACAGAGCCCGACAGGGCCCGACAGAGCCCGACAGAGCCCGACAGGGCCCGACAGGGCCCAGTAGAGCCCGACAGAGCCCGACAGAGCCCGACAGAACCCGTCAGAGCCCGACAGAGCCCGACAGAGCCCGACAGAGCCCGACAGGGCCCAGTAGAGCCCGACAGAGCCCGACAGAGCCCGACAGAGACCGACAGGGCCCGACAGAGCCCGACAGAGCCCGACAGGGCCCGACAGGGCCCAGTAGAGCCCGACAGAGCCCGACAGGGCCCGACAGAGCCCGACAGAGCCCGACAGAGCCCGATATGGCCTGACAGAGCCCGACAGAGCCCGACAGAGCCCGACAGGGCCCGACAGGGCCCAGTAGAGCCCGACAGAGCCCGACAGAGCCCGACAGAACCCGACAGAGCCCGACAGGGCCCGACAGAGCCCGACAGAGCCCGACAGGGCCCAGTAGAGACCGACAGAGCCCGACAGGGCCCGACAGGGCCCAGTAGAGCCCGACAGAGCCCGACAGAGCCCGACAGGGCCCGACAGAGCCCGACAGGGCCCGACAGGGCCCGACAGAGCCCAGTAGAGCCCGACAGAGCCCGACAGGGCCCGACAGAGCCCGACAGAGCCCGACAGGGCCCAGTAGAGCCCGACAGAGCCCGACAGAGCCCGACAGGGCCCGACAGGGCCCGACAGGGCCCAACAGGGCCCGACAGAGCCCGACAGGGCCCGACAGGGCCCAGTAGAGCCCGACAGAGCCCGACAGAGCCCGACAGGGCCCGACAGAGCCCGACAGAGCCCGACAGGGCCCGACAGGGCCCAGTAGAGCCCGACAGAGCCCGACAGAGCCCGACAGAACCCGTCAGAGCCCGACAGAGCCCGACAGAGCCCGACAGAGCCCGACAGAGCCCGACAGGGCCCAGTAGAGCCCGACAGAGCCCGACAGAGCCCGACAGAGCCCGACAGGGCCCGACAGGGCCCAGTAGAGCCTGACAGAGCCCGACAGGGCCCGACAGAGCCCGACAGAGCCCGACAGAGCCCGATATGGCCCGACAGAGCCCGACAGAGCCCGACAGAGCCCGACAGGGCCCGACAGGGCCCAGTAGAGACCGACAGAGTCCGACAGAGCCCGACAGAACCCGACAGGGCCCAGTAGAGCCCGACAGAGCCCGACAGAGCCCGACAGAGCCCGACAGGGCCCAGTAGAGCCCGACAGAGCCCGACAGAGCCCGACAGAGCCCGACAGGCCCGACAGAGCCCGACAGAGCCCGACAGAGCCCGACAGGGCCCAGTAGAGCCCGACAGAGCCCGACAGGGCCCGACAGTGCCCGACAGAGTCCGACAGAGCCCGACAGAGCCCGACAGGGCCCAGTAGAGCCCGACAGAGCCCGACAGAGCCCGACAGGGCCCGACAGAGCCCGACAGAGCCCGACAGGGCCCGACAGGGCCAGACAGAGCCCAGTTTAGCCCAGTAGAGCCCGACAGAGCCCGACAGAGCCCGACAGAGCCCGACAGGGCCCGACAGGGCCCAGTAGAGCCCGACAGAGCCCGACAGAGCCCGACAGAGCCCGACAGGGCCCGACAGAGCCCGACAGAGCCCGACAGGGCCCGACAGGGCCCAGTAGAGCCCGACAGAGCCCGACAGAGCCCGACAGAACCCGTCAGAGCCCGACAGAGCCCGACAGAGCCCGACAGAGCCCGACAGGGCCCAGTAGAGCCCGACAGAGCCCGACAGAGCCCGACAGAGACCGACAGGGCCCGACAGAGCCCGACAGAGCCCGACAGGGCCCGACAGGGCCCAGTAGAGCCCGACAGAGCCCGACAGGGCCCGACAGAGCCCGACAGAGCCCGACAGAGCCCGATATGGCCTGACAGAGCCCGACAGAGCCCGACAGAGCCCGACAGGGCCCGACAGGGCCCAGTAGAGCCCGACAGAGCCCGACAGAGCCCGACAGAACCCGACAGAGCCCGACAGGGCCCGACAGAGCCCGACAGAGCCCGACAGGGCCCAGTAGAGACCGACAGAGCCCGACAGGGCCCGACAGGGCCCAGTAGAGCCCGACAGAGCCCGACAGAGCCCGACAGGGCCCGACAGGGCCCGACAGGGCCCGACAGAGCCCAGTAGAGCCCGACAGAGCCCGACAGGGCCCGACAGAGCCCGACAGAGCCCGACAGGGCCCAGTAGAGCCCGACAGAGCCCGACAGAGCCCGACAGGGCCCGACAGGGCCCGACAGGGCCCGACAGGGCCCGACAGAGCCCGACAGGGCCCGACAGGGCCCAGTAGAGCCCGACAGAGCCCGACAGAGCCCGACAGGGCCCGACAGAGCCCGACAGAGCCCGACAGGGCCCGCCAGGGCCCAGTAGAGCCCGACAGAGCCCGACAGAGCCCGACAGAACCCGTCAGAGCCCGACAGAGCCCGACAGGGCCCGACAGGGCCCAGTAGAGCCCGACAGAGCCCGACAGAGCCCGACAGAGCCCGACAGGGCCCGACAGAGCCCGACAGAGCCCGACAGGACCCGACAGGGCCCGACAGAGCCCGACAGGGCCCGACAGAGCCCGACAGAGCCCGACAGAGCCCGACAGGGCCCAGTAGAGCCCGACAGAGCCCGACAGAGCCCGACAGAGCCCAACAGAGCCCGACAGAGCCCAGTAGAGCCCGACAGGGCCCGACAGAGCCCGACAGAGCCCGACAGGGCCCGACAGGGCCCGACAGAGCCCAGTTTAGCCCAGTAGAGCCCGACAGAGCCCGACAGAGCCCGACAGAGCCCGACAGAGCCCGACAGGGCCCGACAGGGCCCAGTAGAGCCCGACAGAGCCCGACAGAGCCCGACAGAGCCCGACAGGGCCCGACAGAGCCCGACAGAGCCCGACAGGGCCCGACAGGGCCCAGTAGAGCCCGACAGAGCCCGACAGAGCCCGACAGAACCCGTCAGAGCCCGACAGAGCCCGACAGAGCCCGACAGAGCCCGACAGGGCCCAGTAGAGCCCGACAGAGCCCGACAGAGCCCGACAGAGACCGACAGGGCCCGACAGAGCCCGACAGAGCCCGACAGGGCCCGACAGGGCCCAGTAGAGCCCGACAGAGCCCGACAGGGCCCGACAGAGCCCGACAGAGCCCGACAGAGCCCGATATGGCCTGACAGAGCCCGACAGAGCCCGACAGAGCCCGACAGGGCCCGACAGGGCCCAGTAGAGCCCGACAGAGCCCGACAGAGCCCGACAGAACCCGACAGAGCCCGACAGGGCCCGACAGAGCCCGACAGAGCCCGACAGGGCCCAGTAGAGACCGACAGAGCCCGACAGGGCCCGACAGGGCCCAGTAGAGCCCGACAGAGCCCGACAGAGCCCGACAGGGCCCGACAGAGCCCGACAGGGCCCGACAGGGCCCGACAGAGCCCAGTAGAGCCCGACAGAGCCCGACAGGGCCCGACAGAGCCCGACAGAGCCCGACAGGGCCCAGTAGAGCCCGACAGAGCCCGACAGAGCCCGACAGGGCCCGACAGGGCCCGACAGGGCCCAACAGGGCCCGACAGAGCCCGACAGGGCCCGACAGGGCCCAGTAGAGCCCGACAGAGCCCGACAGAGCCCGACAGGGCCCGACAGAGCCCGACAGAGCCCGACAGGGCCCGACAGGGCCCAGTAGAGCCCGACAGAGCCCGACAGAGCCCGACAGAACCCGTCAGAGCCCGACAGAGCCCGACAGAGCCCGACAGAGCCCGACAGAGCCCGACAGGGCCCAGTAGAGCCCGACAGAGCCCGACAGAGCCCGACAGAGCCCGACAGGGCCCGACAGGGCCCAGTAGAGCCTGACAGAGCCCGACAGGGCCCGACAGAGCCCGACAGAGCCCGACAGAGCCCGATATGGCCCGACAGAGCCCGACAGAGCCCGACAGAGCCCGACAGGGCCCGACAGGGCCCAGTAGAGACCGACAGAGTCCGACAGAGCCCGACAGAACCCGACAGGGCCCAGTAGAGCCCGACAGAGCCCGACAGAGCCCGACAGAGCCCGACAGGGCCCAGTAGAGCCCGACAGAGCCCGACAGAGCCCGACAGAGCCCGACAGGCCCGACAGAGCCCGACAGAGCCCGACAGAGCCCGACAGGGCCCAGTAGAGGCCGACAGAGCCCGACAGGGCCCGACAGTGCCCGACAGAGTCCGACAGAGCCCGACAGAGCCCGACAGGGCCCAGTAGAGCCCGACAGAGCCCGACAGAGCCCGACAGGGCCCGACAGAGCCCGACAGAGCCCGACAGGGCCCGACAGGGCCAGACAGAGCCCAGTTTAGCCCAGTAGAGCCCGACAGAGCCCGACAGAGCCCGACAGAGCCCGACAGGGCCCGACAGGGCCCAGTAGAGCCCGACAGAGCCCGACAGAGCCCGACAGAGCCCGACAGGGCCCGACAGAGCCCGACAGAGCCCGACAGGGCCCGACAGGGCCCAGTAGAGCCCGACAGAGCCCGACAGAGCCCGACAGAACCCGTCAGAGCCCGACAGAGCCCGACAGAGCCCGACAGAGCCCGACAGGGCCCAGTAGAGCCCGACAGAGCCCGACAGAGCCCGACAGAGACCGACAGGGCCCGACAGAGCCCGACAGAGCCCGACAGGGCCCGACAGGGCCCAGTAGAGCCCGACAGAGCCCGACAGGGCCCGACAGAGCCCGACAGAGCCCGACAGAGCCCGATATGGCCTGACAGAGCCCGACAGAGCCCGACAGAGCCCGACAGGGCCCGACAGGGCCCAGTAGAGCCCGACAGAGCCCGACAGAGCCCGACAGAACCCGACAGAGCCCGACAGGGCCCGACAGAGCCCGACAGAGCCCGACAGGGCCCAGTAGAGACCGACAGAGCCCGACAGGGCCCGACAGGGCCCAGTAGAGCCCGACAGAGCCCGACAGAGCCCGACAGGGCCCGACAGGGCCCGACAGGGCCCGACAGAGCCCAGTAGAGCCCGACAGAGCCCGACAGGGCCCGACAGAGCCCGACAGAGCCCGACAGGGCCCAGTAGAGCCCGACAGAGCCCGACAGAGCCCGACAGGGCCCGACAGGGCCCGACAGGGCCCGACAGGGCCCGACAGAGCCCGACAGGGCCCGACAGGGCCCAGTAGAGCCCGACAGAGCCCGACAGAGCCCGACAGGGCCCGACAGAGCCCGACAGAGCCCGACAGGGCCCGCCAGGGCCCAGTAGAGCCCGACAGAGCCCGACAGAGCCCGACAGAACCCGTCAGAGCCCGACAGAGCCCGACAGGGCCCGACAGAGCCCGACAGAGCCCGACAGGGCCCAGTAGAGCCCGACAGAGCCCGACAGAGCCCGACAGAGCCCGACAGGGCCCGACAGGGCCCAGTAGAGCCTGACAGAGCCCGACAGGGCCCGACAGAGCCCGACAGAGCCCGACAGAGCCCGATATGGCCCGACAGAGCCCGACAGAGCCCGACAGAGCCCGACAGGGCCCGACAGGGCCCAGTAGAGACCGACAGAGTCCGACAGAGCCCGACAGAACCCGACAGGGCCCAGTAGAGCCCGACAGAGCCCCACAGAGCCCGACAGAGCCCGACAGGGCCCAGTAGAGCCCGACAGAGCCCGACAGAGCCCGACAGAGCCCGACAGGCCCGACAGAGCCCGACAGAGCCCGACAGAGCCCGACAGCGCCCAGTAGAGCCCGACAGAGCCCGACAGGGCCCGACAGTGCCCGACAGAGTCCGAAAGAGCCCGACAGAGCCCGACAGGGCCCAGTAGAGCCCGACAGAGCCCGACAGAGCCCGACAGGGCCCGACAGAGCCCGACAGAGCCCGACAGGACCCGACAGGGCCAGACAGAGCCCGACAGGGCCCGACAGAGCCCGACAGAGCCCGACAGAGCCCGACAGGGCCCAGTAGAGCCCGACAGAGCCCGACAGAGCCCGACAGAGCCCAACAGAGCCCGACAGAGCCCAGTAGAGCCCGACAGAGCCCGACAGAGCCCGACAGAGCCCGACAGGGCCCGACAGGGCCCGACAGAGCCCGACAGAGCCCGACAGGGCCCAGTAGAGCCCGACAGAGCCCGACAGAGCCCGAGAGAGCCCGACAGGGCCCGACAGGGCCCAGTAGAGCCCGACAGAGCCCGACAGGGCCCGACAGAGCCCGACAGAGCCCGACAGAGCCCGATATGGCCCGACAGAGCCCGACAGAGCCCGACAGAGCCCGACAGGGCCCGACAGGGCCCAGTAGAGACCGACAGAGCCCGACAGAGCCCGACAGAACCCGACAGGGCCCAGTAGAGCCCGACAGAGCCCGATATGGCCCGACAGGGCCCAGTAGAGCCCGACAGAGCCCGACAGAGCCCGACAGAACCCGTCAGAGCCCGACAGAGCCCGACAGAGCCCGACAGAGCCCGACAGGGCCCGACAGAGCCCGACAGAGCCCGACAGGACCCGACAGGGCCCGACAGAGCCCGACAGGGCCCGACAGAGCCCGACAGAGCCCGACAGAGCCCGACAGGGCCCAGTAGAGCCCGACAGAGCCCGACAGAGCCCGACAGAGCCCAACAGAGCCCGACAGAGCCCAGTAGAGCCCGACAGAGCCCGACAGAGCCCGACAGAGCCCGACAGGGCCCGACAGGGCCCGACAGAGCCCAGTTTAGCCCAGTAGAGCCCGACAGAGCCCGACAGAGCCCGACAGAGCCCGACAGGGCCCGACAGGGCCCAGTAGAGCCCGACAGAGCCCGACAGAGCCCGACAGAGCCCGACAGGGCCCGACAGAGCCCGACAGAGCCCGACAGGGCCCGACAGGGCCCAGTAGAGCCCGACAGAGCCCGACAGAGCCCGACAGAACCCGTCAGAGCCCGACAGAGCCCGACAGAGCCCGACAGAGCCCGACAGGGCCCAGTAGAGCCCGACAGAGCCCGACAGAGCCCGACAGAGACCGACAGGGCCCGACAGAGCCCGACAGAGCCCGACAGAGCCCGACAGGGCCCGACAGGGCCCAGTAGAGCCCGACAGAGCCCGACAGGGCCCGACAGAGCCCGACAGAGCCCGACAGAGCCCGATATGGCCTGACAGAGCCCGACAGAGCCCGACAGAGCCCGACAGGGCCCGACAGGGCCCAGTAGAGCCCGACAGAGCCCGACAGAGCCCGACAGAACCCGACAGAGCCCGACAGGGCCCGACAGAGCCCGACAGAGCCCGACAGGGCCCGACAGAGCCCGACAGAGCCCGACAGGGCCCGACAGGGCCCAGTAGAGCCCGACAGAGCCCGACAGAGCCCGACAGGGCCCGACAGGGCCCGACAGGGCCCGACAGGGCCCGACAGAGCCCGACAGGGCCCGACAGGGCCCGACAGAGCCCAGTAGAGCCCGACAGAGCCCGACAGAGCCCGACAGGGCCCGACAGGGCCCAGTAGAGCCCGACAGAGCCCGACAGAGCCCGACAGGACCCGACAGAGCCCGACAGAGCCCGACAGGGCCCGACAGGGCCCAGTAGAGCCCGACAGAGCCCGACAGAGCCCGACAGAACCCGTCAGAGCCCGACAGAGCCCGACAGGGCCCGACAGAGCCCGACAGAGCCCGACAGGGCCCAGTAGAGCCCGACAGAGCCCGACAGAGCCCGACAGAGCCCGACAGGGCCCGACAGGGCCCAGTAGAGCCTGACAGAGCCCGACAGGGCCCGACAGAGCCCGACAGAGCCCGACAGGGCCCGACAGAGCCCGACAGAGCCCGACAGAGCCCGATATGGCCCGACAGAGCCCGACAGAGCCCGACAGAGCCCGACAGGGCCCGACAGGGCCCAGTAGAGACCGACAGAGTCCGACAGAGCCCGACAGAACCCGACAGGGCCCAGTAGAGCCCGACAGAGCCCGACAGAGCCCGACAGATCCCGACAGGGCCCAGTAGAGCCCGACAGAGCCCGACAGAGCCCGACAGAGCCCGACAGGCCCGACAGAGCCCGACAGAGCCCGACAGAGCCCGACAGGGCCCAGTAGAGCCCGACAGAGCCCGACAGGGCCCGACAGTGCCCGACAGAGCCCGACAGAGCCCGACAGAGCCCGACAGGGCCCAGTAGAGCCCGA
This sequence comes from Caloenas nicobarica, assembly GCF_036013445.1. Taxonomy (NCBI): domain Eukaryota; kingdom Metazoa; phylum Chordata; class Aves; order Columbiformes; family Columbidae; genus Caloenas; species Caloenas nicobarica. The sequence goes on along the minus strand of NW_027017273.1, from coordinate 83,882 downwards.
CAGAGCCCGACAGAGCCCGACAGAGCCCGACAGGGCCCGACAGAGCCCGACAGGGCCCGACAGGACCCGACAGGGCCAGACAGAGCCCGACAGGGCCCGACAGAGCCCGACAGAGCCCGACAGAGCCCGACAGGGCCCGACAGAGCCCGACAGAGCCCGACAGGGCCCAGTAGAGCCCGACAGAGCCCGACAGAGCCCGACAGAGCCCAACAGAGCCCGACAGAGCCCAGTTTAGCCCAGTAGAGCCCGACAGAGCCCGACAGAGCCCGACAGGGCCCGACAGGGCCCGACAGAGCCCAGTTTAGCCCAGTAGAGCCCGACAGAGCCCGACAGAGCCCGACAGAGCCCGACAGAGCCCGACAGGGCCCGACAGGGCCCAGTAGAGCCCGACAGAGCCCGACAGAGCCCGACAGAGCCCGACAGGGCCCGACAGAGCCCGACAGAGCCCGACAGGGCCCGACAGGGCCCGACAGGGCCCAGTAGATCCCGACAGAGCCCGACAGAGCCCAACAGAACCCGTCAGAGCCCGACAGAGCCCGACAGAGCCCGACAGAGCCCGACAGGGCCCAGTAGAGCCCGACAGAGCCCGACAGAGCCCGACAGAGCCCGACAGGGCCCGACAGAGCCCGACAGAGCCCGACAGAGCCCGACAGGGTCCGACAGAGCCCGACAGAGCCCGACAGAGCCCAACAGGGCCCGACAGAGCCCGACAGAGCCCGACAGGGCCCGACAGAGCCCGACAGAGCCCGACAGGGCCCGAAAGGGCCCAGTAGAGCCCGACAGAGCCCGACAGAGCCCGACAGGGCCCGACAGGGCCCGACAGGGCCCGACAGAGCCCAGTAGAGCCCGACAGAGCCCGACAGAGCCCGACAGGGCCCGACAGGGCCCAGTAGAGCCCGACAGAGCCCGACAGAGCCCGACAGGGCCCGACAGAGCCCGACAGAGCCCGACAGGGCCCGACAGGGCCCGACAGGGCCCAGTAGAGCCCGACAGAGCCCGACAGAGCCCGACAGAACCCGTCAGAGCCCGACAGAGCCCGACAGGGCCCGACAGAGCCCGACAGAGCCCGACAGGGCCCAGTAGAGCCCGACAGAGCCCGACAGAGCCCGACAGAGCCCGACAGGGCCCGACAGGGCCCAGTAGAGCCCGACAGAGCCCGACAGGGCCCGACAGAGCCCGACAGAGCCCGACAGGGCCCGACAGGGCCCAGTAGAGACCGACAGAGCCCGACAGAGCCCGACAGAACCCGACAGGGCCCAGTAGAGCCCGACAGAGCCCGACAGAGCCCGACAGAGCCCGACAGGGCCCAGTAGAGCCCGACAGAGCCCGACAGAGCCCGACAGGCCCGACAGAGCCCGACAGAGCCCGACAGAGCCCGACAGGGCCCAGTAGAGCCCGACAGAGCCCGACAGGGCCCGACAGAGCCCGACAGAGCCCGACAGGGCCCAGTAGAGCCCGACAGAGCCCGACAGAGCCCGACAGAGCCCGACAGAGCCCGACAGTGCCCGACAGAGCCCGACAGAGCCCGACAGGACCCGACAGGGCCCGACAGAGCCCGACAGAGCCCAGTAGAGCCCGACAGAGCCCGACAGAGCCCGACAGAGCCCGACAGAGCCCGACAGGGCCCAGTAGAGCCCGACAGAGCCCAGTAGAGCCCGACAGAGCCCGACAGAGCCCGACAGAGCCCGACAGGGCCCGACAGGGCCCGACAGAGCCCGACAGAGCCCGACAGGGCCCGACAGAGCCTGACAGAGCCCGACAGGGCCCAGTAGAGCCCGACAGAGCCTGACAGAGCCCGACAGAGCCCGACAGGGCCCGACAGGGCCCGACAGAGCCCAGTAGAGCCCGACAGAGCCCGACAGAGCCCGACAGAGCCCGACAGAGCCCGACAGGGCCCAGTAGAGCCCAGTAGAGCCCGACAGAGCCCAGTAGAGCCCGACAGGGCCCGACAGAGCTCGACAGAGCCCGACAGGGCCCGACAGGGCCCGACAGAGCCCGACAGAGCCCGACAGAGCCCGACAGGGCCCGACAGAGCCCGACAGAGCCCGACAGGGCCCGACAGGGCCCAGTAGAGCCCGACAGAGCCCGACAGAGCCCGACAGGGCCCGACAGGGCCCGACAGAGCCCGACAGAGCCCAGTAGAGCCCAGTAGGGACCGACAGGGCCCGACAGGGCCCAGTAGAGCCCGACAGAGCCCGACACGGCCCGACAGAGCCCGACAGAGCCCGACAGAGCCCGACATGGCCCAGTAGAGCCCGACAGGGCCCGACAGGGCCCAGTAGAGCCCGACAGAGCCCGACAGTGCCCGACAGAACCCGACAGAGCCCGACAGAACCCGACAGAGCCCAGTAGAGCCCGACAGAGCCCGACAGAGCCCGACAGAGCCCGACAGGGCCCGACAGAGCCCGACAGAGCCCGACAGGGCCCAGTAGAGCCCGACAGAGCCCGACAGAGCCCGACAGGGCCCGACAGAGCCCGACAGAGCCCGACAGGGCCCGACAGGGCCCAGTAGAGCCCGACAGAGCCCGACAGGGCCCGACAGAGCCCGACAGAGCCCGACAGAGCCCGACAGAGCCCGACAGGGCCCAGTAGAGACCGACAGAGCCCGAAAGAGCCCAACAGAGCCCGAGAGAGCCCGACAGGGCCCGACAGAGCCCGACAGAGCCCGACAGGGCCCGACAGGGCCCGAAAGAGCCCGACAGGGCCCGACAGAGCCCGACAGAGCCCGACAGAGCCCGACAGGGCCCGACAGAGCCCGACAGAGCCCGACAGGGCCCAGTAGAGCCCGACAGAGCCCGACAGAGCCCGACAGAGCCCAACAGAGCCCGACAGAGCCCAGTAGAGCCCGACAGAGCCCGACAGAGCCCGACAGAGCCCGACAGGGCCCGACAGGGCCCGACAGAGCCCGACAGAGCCCGACAGGGCCCAGTAGAGCCCGACAAAGCCCGACAGAGCCCGACAGGGCCCGACAGGGCCCGACAGAGCCCGACAGAGCCCGACAGAGCCCGACAGGGCCCAGTAGAGTCCGACAGAGCCCGACAGAGCCCGACAGGGCCCGACAGGGCCCGACAGAGCCCGACAGAGCCCGACAGGGCCCGACAGGGCCCGACAGAGCCCAGTAGAGCCCGACAGAGCCCGACAGAGCCCGACAGAGCCCGACAGAGGCCGACAGAGCCCAGTAGAGCCCGACAGAGCCCGACAGAGCCCGACAGAGCCCGACAGAGCCCGACAGGGCCCAACAGGGCCCAGTAGAGCCCGACAGAGCCCGACAGAGCCCGACAGAGCCCGACAGGGCCCGACAGAGCCCGACAGAGCCCGACAGGGCCCGACAGGGCCCAGTAGAGCCCGACAGAGCCCGACAGAGCCCGACAGAACCCGTCAGAGCCCGACAGAGCCCGACAGAGCCCGACAGAGCCCGACAGGGCCCAGTAGAGCCCGACAGAGCCCGACAGAGCCCGACAGAGACCGACAGGGCCCGACAGAGCCCGACAGAGCCCGACAGGGCCCGACAGGGCCCAGTAGAGCCCGACAGAGCCCGACAGGGCCCGACAGAGCCCGACAGAGCCCGACAGAGCCCGATATGGCCTGACAGAGCCCGACAGAGCCCGACAGAGCCCGACAGGGCCCGACAGGGCCCAGTAGAGCCCGACAGAGCCCGACAGAGCCCGACAGAACCCGACAGAGCCCGACAGGGCCCGACAGAGCCCGACAGAGCCCGACAGGGCCCAGTAGAGCCCGACAGAGCCCGACAGAGCCCGACAGAGCCCGACAGGGCCCGACAGAGCCCGACAGAGCCCGACAGGGCCCGACAGGGCCCAGTAGAGCCCGACAGAGCCCGACAGAGCCCGACAGAACCCGTCAGAGCCCGACAGAGCCCGACAGAGCCCGACAGAGCCCGACAGGGCCCAGTAGAGCCCGACAGAGCCCGACAGAGCCCGACAGAGACCGACAGGGCCCGACAGAGCCCGACAGAGCCCGACAGAGCCCGACAGGGCCCGACAGGGCCCAGTAGAGCCCGACAGAGCCCGACAGGGCCCGACAGAGCCCGACAGAGCCCGACAGAGCCCGATATGGCCTGACAGAGCCCGACAGAGCCCGACAGAGCCCGACAGGGCCCGACAGGGCCCAGTAGAGCCCGACAGAGCCCGACAGAGCCCGACAGAGCCCGACAGGGCCCGACAGAGCCCGACAGAGCCCGACAGGGCCCAGTAGAGCCCGACAGAGCCCGACAGAGCCCGACAGAGCCCGACAGAGCCCGACAGGACCCGACAGGGCCAGACAGAGCCCGACAGGGCCCGACAGAGCCCGACAGAGCCCGACAGAGCCCGACAGGGCCCGACAGAGCCCGACAGAGCCCGACAGGGCCCAGTAGAGCCCGACAGAGCCCGACAGAGCCCGACAGAGCCCAACAGAGCCCGACAGAGCCCAGTAGAGCCCGACAGAGCCCGACAGAGCCCGACAGAGCCCGACAGAGCCCGACAGGGCCCGACAGGGCCCGACAGAGCCCGACAGAGCCCGACAGAGCCCAGTAGAGCCCGACAGAGCCCGACAGAGCCCGACAGAGCCCGACAGGGCCCGACAGGGCCCAGTAGAGCCCGACAGAGCCCGACAGGGCCCGACAGAGCCCGATATGGCCCGACAGAGCCCGATATGGCCCGACAGAGCCCGACAGAGCCCGACAGAGCCCGACAGGGCCCGACAGGGCCCAGTAGAGACCGACAGAGCCCGACAGAGCCCGACAGAACCCGACAGAGCCCGACAGAGCCCGACAGGGCCCGACAGAGCCCGACAGAGCCCGACAGAGCCCGACAGAACCCGTCAGAGCCCGACAGAGCCCGACAGAGCCCGACAGAGCCCGACAGGACCCGACAGGGCCCGACAGAGCCCGACAGGGCCCGACAGAGCCCGACAGAGCCCGACAGAGCCCGACAGGGCCCAGTAGAGCCCGACAGAGCCCGACAGAGCCCGACAGAGCCCAACAGAGCCCGACAGAGCCCAGTAGAGCCCGACAGAGCCCGACAGAGCCCGACAGAGCCCGACAGGGCCCGACAGGGCTCGACAGAGCCCAGTTTAGCCCAGTAGAGCCCGACAGAGCCCGACAGAGCCCGACAGAGCCCGACAGAGCCCGACAGGGCCCGACAGGGCCCAGTAGAGCCCGACAGAGCCCGACAGAGCCCGACAGAGCCCGACAGGGCCCGACAGGGCCCAGTAGAGCCCGACAGAGCCCGACAGAGCCCGACAGAACCCGTCAGAGCCCGACAGAGCCCGACAGAGCCCGACAGAGCCCGACAGGGCCCAGTAGAGCCCGACAGAGCCCGACAGAGCCCGACAGAGACCGACAGGGCCCGACAGAGCCCGACAGAGAGCCCGACAGAGCCGACAGGGCCCGACAGGGCCCAGTAGAGCCCGACAGAGCCCGACAGGGCCGACAGAGCCCGACAGAGCCCGACAGAGCCCGATATGGCCTGACAGAGCCCGACAGAGCCCGACAGAGCCCGACAGGGACCGACAGGGCCCAGTAGAGCCCGACAGAGCCCGACAGAGCCCGACAGAACCCGACAGAGCCCGACAGGGCCCGACAGAGCCCGACAGAGCCCGACAGAGCCCGACAGGGCCCGACAGGGCCCAGTAGAGCCCGACAGAGCCCGACAGAGCCCGACAGGGCCCGACAGGGCCCGACAGGGCCCGACAGGGCCCGACAGAGCCCGACAGGGCCCGACAGGGCCCGACAGAGCCCAGTAGAGCCCGACAGAGCCCGACAGAGCCCGACAGGGCCCGACAGGGCCCAGTAGAGCCCGACAGAGCCCGACAGAGCCCGACAGGGCCCGACAGAGCCCGACAGAGCCCGACAGGGCCCGACAGGGCCCAGTAGAGCCCGACAGAGCCCGACAGAGCCCGACAGAACCCGTCAGAGCCCGACAGAGCCCGACAGGGCCCGACAGAGCCCGACAGAGCCCGACAGGGCCCAGTAGAGCCCGACAGAGCCCGACAGAGCCCGACAGAGCCCGACAGGGCCCGACAGAGCCCAGTAGAGCCCGACAGAGCCCGACAGAGCCCGACAGAGCCCGACAGAGCCCGACAGGGCCCAGTAGAGCCCAGTAGAGCCCGACAGAGCCCAGTAGAGCCCGACAGGGCCCGACAGAGCTCGACAGAGCCCGACAGGGCCCGACAGGGCCCGACAGAGCCCGACAGAGCCCGACAGAGCCCGACAGGGCCCGACAGAGCCCGACAGAGCCCGACAGGGCCCGACAGGGCCCAGTAGAGCCCGACAGAGCCCGACAGAGCCCGACAGGGCCCGACAGGGCCCGACAGAGCCCGACAGAGCCCAGTAGAGCCCAGTAGGGACCGACAGGGCCCGACAGGGCCCAGTAGAGCCCGACAGAGCCCGACACGGCCCGACAGAGCCCGACAGAGCCCGACAGAGCCCGACATGGCCCAGTAGAGCCCGACAGGGCCCGACAGGGCCCAGTAGAGCCCGACAGAGCCCGACAGTGCCCGACAGAACCCGACAGAGCCCGACAGAACCCGACAGAGCCCAGTAGAGCCCGACAGAGCCCGACAGAGCCCGACAGAGCCCGACAGGGCCCGACAGAGCCCGACAGAGCCCGACAGGGCCCAGTAGAGCCCGACAGAGCCCGACAGAGCCCGACAGGGCCCGACAGAGCCCGACAGAGCCCGACAGGGCCCGACAGGGCCCAGTAGAGCCCGACAGAGCCCGACAGGGCCCGACAGAGCCCGACAGAGCCCGACAGAGCCCGACAGAGCCCGACAGGGCCCAGTAGAGACCGACAGAGCCCGAAAGAGCCCAACAGAGCCCGAGAGAGCCCGACAGGGCCCGACAGAGCCCGACAGAGCCCGACAGGGCCCGACAGGGCCCGAAAGAGCCCGACAGGGCCCGACAGAGCCCGACAGAGCCCGACAGAGCCCGACAGGGCCCGACAGAGCCCGACAGAGCCCGACAGGGCCCAGTAGAGCCCGACAGAGCCCGACAGAGCCCGACAGAGCCCAACAGAGCCCGACAGAGCCCAGTAGAGCCCGACAGAGCCCGACAGAGCCCGACAGAGCCCGACAGGGCCCGACAGGGCCCGACAGAGCCCGACAGAGCCCGACAGGGCCCAGTAGAGCCCGACAAAGCCCGACAGAGCCCGACAGGGCCCGACAGGGCCCGACAGAGCCCGACAGAGCCCGACAGAGCCCGACAGGGCCCAGTAGAGTCCGACAGAGCCCGACAGAGCCCGACAGGGCCCGACAGGGCCCGACAGAGCCCGACAGAGCCCGACAGGGCCCGACAGGGCCCGACAGAGCCCAGTAGAGCCCGACAGAGCCCGACAGAGCCCGACAGAGCCCGACAGAGGCCGACAGAGCCCAGTAGAGCCCGACAGAGCCCGACAGAGCCCGACAGAGCCCGACAGAGCCCGACAGGGCCCAACAGGGCCCAGTAGAGCCCGACAGAGCCCGACAGAGCCCGACAGAGCCCGACAGGGCCCGACAGAGCCCGACAGAGCCCGACAGGGCCCGACAGGGCCCAGTAGAGCCCGACAGAGCCCGACAGAGCCCGACAGAACCCGTCAGAGCCCGACAGAGCCCGACAGAGCCCGACAGAGCCCGACAGGGCCCAGTAGAGCCCGACAGAGCCCGACAGAGCCCGACAGAGACCGACAGGGCCCGACAGAGCCCGACAGAGCCCGACAGGGCCCGACAGGGCCCAGTAGAGCCCGACAGAGCCCGACAGGGCCCGACAGAGCCCGACAGAGCCCGACAGAGCCCGATATGGCCTGACAGAGCCCGACAGAGCCCGACAGAGCCCGACAGGGCCCGACAGGGCCCAGTAGAGCCCGACAGAGCCCGACAGAGCCCGACAGAACCCGACAGAGCCCGACAGGGCCCGACAGAGCCCGACAGAGCCCGACAGGGCCCAGTAGAGCCCGACAGAGCCCGACAGAGCCCGACAGAGCCCGACAGGGCCCGACAGAGCCCGACAGAGCCCGACAGGGCCCGACAGGGCCCAGTAGAGCCCGACAGAGCCCGACAGAGCCCGACAGAACCCGTCAGAGCCCGACAGAGCCCGACAGAGCCCGACAGAGCCCGACAGGGCCCAGTAGAGCCCGACAGAGCCCGACAGAGCCCGACAGAGACCGACAGGGCCCGACAGAGCCCGACAGAGCCCGACAGAGCCCGACAGGGCCCGACAGGGCCCAGTAGAGCCCGACAGAGCCCGACAGGGCCCGACAGAGCCCGACAGAGCCCACAGAGCCCGATATGGCCTGACAGAGCCCGACAGAGCCCGACAGAGCCCGACAGGGCCCGACAGGGCCCAGTAGAGCCCGACAGAGCCCGACAGAGCCCGACAGAGCCCGACAGGGCCCGACAGAGCCCGACAGAGCCCGACAGGGCCCAGTAGAGCCCGACAGAGCCCGACAGAGCCCGACAGAGCCCGACAGAGCCCGACAGGACCCGACAGGGCCAGACAGAGCCCGACAGGGCCCGACAGAGCCCGACAGAGCCCGACAGAGCCCGACAGGGCCCGACAGAGCCCGACAGAGCCCGACAGGGCCCAGTAGAGCCCGACAGAGCCCGACAGAGCCCGACAGAGCCCAACAGAGCCCGACAGAGCCCAGTAGAGCCCGACAGAGCCCGACAGAGCCCGACAGAGCCCGACAGAGCCCGACAGGGCCCGACAGGGCCCGACAGAGCCCGACAGAGCCCGACAGAGCCCAGTAGAGCCCGACAGAGCCCGACAGAGCCCGACAGAGCCCGACAGGGCCCGACAGGGCCCAGTAGAGCCCGACAGAGCCCGACAGGGCCCGACAGAGCCCGATATGGCCCGACAGAGCCCGATATGGCCCGACAGAGCCCGACAGAGCCCGACAGAGCCCGACAGGGCCCGACAGGGCCCAGTAGAGACCGACAGAGCCCGACAGAGCCCGACAGAACCCGACAGAGCCCGACAGAGCCCGACAGGGCCCGACAGAGCCCGACAGAGCCCGACAGAGCCCGACAGAACCCGTCAGAGCCCGACAGAGCCCGACAGAGCCCGACAGAGCCCGACAGGACCCGACAGGGCCCGACAGAGCCCGACAGGGCCCGACAGAGCCCGACAGAGCCCGACAGAGCCCGACAGGGCCCAGTAGAGCCCGACAGAGCCCGACAGAGCCCGACAGAGCCCAACAGAGCCCGACAGAGCCCAGTAGAGCCCGACAGAGCCCGACAGAGCCCGACAGAGCCCGACAGGGCCCGACAGGGCTCGACAGAGCCCAGTTTAGCCCAGTAGAGCCCGACAGAGCCCGACAGAGCCCGACAGAGCCCGACAGAGCCCGACAGGGCCCGACAGGGCCCAGTAGAGCCCGACAGAGCCCGACAGAGCCCGACAGAGCCCGACAGGGCCCGACAGGGCCCAGTAGAGCCCGACAGAGCCCGACAGAGCCCGACAGAACCCGTCAGAGCCCGACAGAGCCCGACAGAGCCCGACAGAGCCCGACAGGGCCCAGTAGAGCCCGACAGAGCCCGACAGAGCCCGACAGAGACCGACAGGGCCCGACAGAGCCCGACAGAGCCCGACAGAGCCCGACAGGGCCCGACAGGGCCCAGTAGAGCCCGACAGAGCCCGACAGGGCCCGACAGAGCCCGACAGAGCCCGACAGAGCCCGATATGGCCTGACAGAGCCCGACAGAGCCCGACAGAGCCCGACAGGGACCGACAGGGCCCAGTAGAGCCCGACAGAGCCCGACAGAGCCCGACAGAACCCGACAGAGCCCGACAGGGCCCGACAGAGCCCGACAGAGCCCGACAGAGCCCGACAGGGCCCGACAGGGCCCAGTAGAGCCCGACAGAGCCCGACAGAGCCCGACAGGGCCCGACAGGGCCCGACAGGGCCCGACAGGGCCCGACAGAGCCCGACAGGGCCCGACAGGGCCCGACAGAGCCCAGTAGAGCCCGACAGAGCCCGACAGAGCCCGACAGGGCCCGACAGGGCCCAGTAGAGCCCGACAGAGCCCGACAGAGCCCGACAGGGCCCGACAGAGCCCGACAGAGCCCGACAGGGCCCGACAGGGCCCAGTAGAGCCCGACAGAGCCCGACAGAGCCCGACAGAACCCGTCAGAGCCCGACAGAGCCCGACAGGGCCCGACAGAGCCCGACAGAGCCCGACAGGGCCCAGTAGAGCCCGACAGAGCCCGACAGAGCCCGACAGAGCCCGACAGGGCCCGACAGGGCCCAGTAGAGCCTGACAGAGCCCGACAGGGCCCGACAGAGCCCGACAGAGCCCGACAGGGCCCGACAGAGCCCGACAGAGCCCGACAGAGCCCGATATGGCCCGACAGAGCCCGACAGAGCCCGACAGAGCCCGACAGGGCCCGACAGTGCCCGACAGAGCCCGACAGAGCCCGACAGAGCCCGACAGGGCCCAGTAGAGCCCGACAGAGCCCGACAGAGCCCGACAGAGCCCGACAGAGCCCGACAGGGCCCGACAGAGCCCGACAGAGCCCGACAGGACCCGACAGGGCCAGACAGAGCCCGACAGGGCCCGACAGAGCCCGACAGAGCCCGAAAGAGCCCGACAGGGCCCGACAGAGCCCGACAGAGCCCGACAGGGCCCAGTAGAGCCCGACAGAGCCCGACAGAGCCCGACAGAGCCCAACAGAGCCCGACAGAGCCCACTTTAGCCCAGTAGAGCCCGACAGAGCCCGACAGAGCCCGACAGGGCCCGACAGGGCCCGACAGAGCCCAGTTTAGCCCAGTAGAGCCCGACAGAGCCCGACAGAGCCCGACAGAGCCCGACAGAGCCCGACAGGGCCCGACAGGGCCCAGTAGAGCCCGACAGAGCCCGACAGAGCCCGACAGAGCCCGACAGGGCCCGACAGAGCCCGACAGAGCCCGACAGGGCCCGACAGGGCCCAGTAGAGCCCGACAGAGCCCGACAGAGCCCGACAGAACCCGTCAGAGCCCGACAGAGCCCGACAGAGCCCGACAGAGCCCGACAGGGCCCAGTAGAGCCCGACAGAGCCTGACAGAGCCCGACAGAGCCCGACAGGGCCCGACAGGGCCCGACAGAGCCCAGTAGAGCCCGACAGAGCCCGACAGAGCCCGACAGAGCCCGACAGGGCCCAGTAGAGCCCAGTAGAGCCCGACAGAGCCCAGTAGAGCCCGACAGGGCCCGACAGAGCTCGACAGAGCCCGACAGGGCCCGACAGGGCCCGACAGAGCCCGACAGAGCCCGACAGAGCCCGACAGGGCCCGACAGAGCCCGACAGAGCCCGACAGGGCCCGACAGGGCCCAGTAGAGCCCGACAGAGCCCGACAGAGCCCGACAGGGCCCGACAGGGCCCGACAGAGCCCGACAGAGCCCGACAGGGCCCGACAGAGCCCGACAGAGCCCAGTAGAGCCCAGTAGGGACCGACAGGGCCCGACAGGGCCCAGTAGAGCCCGACAGAGCCCGACAGGGCCCGACAGAGCCCGACAGAGCCCGACAGAGCCCGACATGGCCCAGTAGAGCCCGACAGGGCCCGACAGGGCCCAGTAGAGCCCGACAGAGCCCGACAGTGCCCGACAGAACCCGACAGAGCCCGACAGAACCCGACAGAGCCCAGTAGAGCCCGACAGAGCCCGACAGAGCCCGACAGAGCCCGACAGGGCCCGACAGAGCCCGACAGAGCCCGACAGGGCCCAGTAGAGCCCGACAGAGCCCGACAGAGCCCGACAGGGCCCGACAGAGCCCGACAGAGCCCGACAGGGCCCGACAGGGCCCAGTAGAGCCCGACAGAGCCCGACAGGGCCCGACAGAGCCCGACAGAGCCCGACAGAGCCCGACAGAGCCCGACAGGGCCCAGTAGAGACCGACAGAGCCCGAGAGAGCCCAACAGAGCCCGAGAGAGCCCGACAGGGCCCGACAGAGCCCGACAGAGCCCGACAGGGCCCGACAGGGCCCGACAGAGCCCGACAGGGCCCGACAGAGCCCGACAGAGCCCGACAGAGCCCGACAGGGCCCGACAGAGCCCGACAGAGCCCGACAGGGCCCAGTAGAGCCCGACAGAGCCCGACAGAGCCCGACAGAGCCCAACAGAGCCCGACAGAGCCCAGTAGAGCCCGACAGAGCCCGACAGAGCCCGACAGAGCCCGACAGGGCCCGACAGAGCCCGACAGAGCCCGACAGAGCCCGACAGGGCCCAGTAGAGCCCGACAAAGCCCGACAGAGCCCGACAGGGCCCGACAGGGCCCGACAGAGCCCGACAGAGCCCGACAGAGCCCGACAGGGCCCAGTAGAGCCCGACAGAGCCCGACAGAGCCCGACAGGGCCCGACAGGGCCCGACAGAGCCCGACAGAGCCCGACAGGGCCCGACAGGGCCCGACAGAGCCCAGTAGAGCCCGACAGAGCCCGACAGAGCCCGACAGAGCCCGACAGAGCCCGACAGAGGCCGACAGAGCCCAGTAGAGCCCGACAGAGCCCGACAGAGCCCGACAGAGCCCGACAGAGCCCGACAGGGCCCGACAGGGCCCAGTAGAGCCCGACAGAGCCCGACAGAGCCCGACAGAGCCCGACAGGGCCCGACAGAGCCCGACAGAGCCCGACAGGGCCCGACAGGGCCCAGTAGAGCCCGACAGAGCCCGACAGAGCCCGACAGAGCCCGACAGGGCCCGACAGGGCCCGACAGAACCCGTCAGAGCCCGACAGAGCCCGACAGAGCCCGACAGAGCCCGACAGGGCCCAGTAGAGCCCGACAGATCCCGACAGAGCCCGACAGAGACCGACAGGGCCCGACAGAGCCCGACAGAGCCCGACAGGGCCCGACAGGGCCTAGTAGAGCCCGACAGAGCCCGACAGGGCCCGACAGAGCCCGACAGAGCCCGACAGAGCCCGATATGGCCTGACAGAGCCCGACAGAGCCCGACAGAGCCCGACAAGCCCGACAGGGCCCAGTAGAGCCCGACAGAGCCCGACAGAGCCCGACAGAACCCGACAGAGCCCGACAGGGCCCGACAGAGCCCGACAGAGCCCGACAGGGCCCAGTAGAGACCGACAGAGCCCGACAGGGCCCGACAGGGCCCAGTAGAGCCCGACAGAGCCCGACAGAGCCCGACAGGGCCCGACAGGGCCCGACAGGGCCCGACAGGGCCCGACAGAGCCCAGTAGAGCCCGAAAGAGCCCGACAGAGCCCGACAGGGCCCGACAGGGCCCAGTAGAGCCCGACAGAGCCCGACAGAGCCCGACAGGGCCCGACAGAGCCCGACAGAGCCCGACAGGGCCCGACAGGGCCCAGTAGAGCCCGACAGAGCCCGACAGAGCCCGACAGAACCCGTCAGAGCCCGACAGAGCCCGACAGGGCCCGACAGAGCCCGACAGAGCCCGACAGGGCCCAGTAGAGCCCGACAGAGCCCGACAGAGCCCGACAGAGCCCGACAGGGCCCGACAGGGCCCAGTAGAGCCTGACAGAGCCCGACAGGGCCCGACAGAGCCCGACAGAGCCCGACAGAGCCCGATATGGCCCGACAGAGCCCGACAGAGCCCGACAGAGCCCGACAGGGCCCGACAGGGCCCAGTAGAGACCGACAGAGTCCGACAGAGCCCGACAGAACCCGACAGGGCCCAGTAGAGCCCGACAGAGCCCGACAGAGCCCGACAGAGCCCGACAGGGCCCAGTAGAGCCCGACAGAGCCCGACAGAGCCCGACAGAGCCCGACAGGCCCGACAGAGCCCGACAGAGCCCGACAGAGCCCGACAGGGCCCAGTAGAGCCCGACAGAGCCCGACAGGGCCCGACAGTGCCCGACAGAGTCCGACAGAGCCCGACAGAGCCCGACAGGGCCCAGTAGAGCCCGACAGAGCCCGACAGAGCCCGACAGAGCCCGACAGGGCCCGACAGAGCCCGACAGAGCCCGACAGGACCCGACAGGGCCAGACAGAGCCCGACAGGGCCCGACAGAGCCCGACAGAGCCCGACAGGGCCCGACAGGGCCCGACAGAGCCCGACAGAGCCCGACAGGGCCCAGTAGAGCCCGACAGAGCCCGACAGAGCCCGACAGAGCCCAACAGAGCCCGACAGAGCCCAGTAGAGCCCGACAGAGCCCGACAGGGCCCGACAGGGCCCAGTAGAGCCCGACAGAGCCCGACAGAGCCCGACAGGGCCCGACAGGGCCCGACAGGGCCCGACAGGGCCCGACAGAGCCCAGTAGAGCCCGAAAGAGCCCGACAGAGCCCGACAGGGCCCGACAGGGCCCAGTAGAGCCCGACAGAGCCCGACAGAGCCCGACAGGGCCCGACAGAGCCCGACAGAGCCCGACAGAGCCCGACAGGGCCCAACAGGGCCCAGTAGAGCCCGACAGAGCCCGACAGAGCCCGACAGAGCCCGACAGGGCCCGACAGAGCCCGACAGAGCCCGACAGGGCCCGACAGGGCCCAGTAGAGCCCGACAGAGCCCGACAGAGCCCGACAGAACCCGTCAGAGCCCGACAGAGCCCGACAGAGCCCGACAGAGCCCGACAGGGCCCAGTAGAGCCCGACAGAGCCCGACAGAGCCCGACAGAGACCGACAGGGCCCGACAGAGCCCGACAGAGCCCGACAGGGCCCGACAGGGCCCAGTAGAGCCCGACAGAGCCCGACAGGGCCCGACAGAGCCCGACAGAGCCCGACAGAGCCCGATATGGCCTGACAGAGCCCGACAGAGCCCGACAGAGCCCGACAGGGCCCGACAGGGCCCAGTAGAGCCCGACAGAGCCCGACAGAGCCCGACAGAACCCGACAGAGCCCGACAGGGCCCGACAGAGCCCGACAGGGCCCGACAGGGCCCAGTAGAGCCCGACAGAGCCCGACAGAGCCCGACAGAGCCCGACAGGGCCCGACAGAGCCCGACAGAGCCCGACAGGGCCCGACAGGGCCCAGTAGAGCCCGACAGAGCCCGACAGAGCCCGACAGAACCCGTCAGAGCCCGACAGAGCCCGACAGAGCCCGACAGAGCCCGACAGGGCCCAGTAGAGCCCGACAGAGCCCGACAGAGCCCGACAGAGACCGACAGGGCCCGACAGAGCCCGACAGAGCCCGACAGAGCCCGACAGGGCCCGACAGGGCCCAGTAGAGCCCGACAGAGCCCGACAGGGCCCGACAGAGCCCGACAGAGCCCGACAGAGCCCGATATGGCCTGACAGAGCCCGACAGAGCCCGACAGAGCCCGACAGGGCCCGACAGGGCCCAGTAGAGCCCGACAGAGCCCGACAGAGCCCGACAGAGCCCGACAGGGCCCGACAGAGCCCGACAGAGCCCGACAGGGCCCAGTAGAGCCCGACAGAGCCCGACAGAGCCCGACAGAGCCCGACAGAGCCCGACAGGACCCGACAGGGCCAGACAGAGCCCGACAGGGCCCGACAGAGCCCGACAGAGCCCGACAGAGCCCGACAGGGCCCGACAGAGCCCGACAGAGCCCGACAGGGCCCAGTAGAGCCCGACAGAGCCCGACAGAGCCCGACAGAGCCCAACAGAGCCCGACAGAGCCCAGTAGAGCCCGACAGAGCCCGACAGAGCCCGACAGAGCCCGACAGAGCCCGACAGGGCCCGACAGGGCCCGACAGAGCCCGACAGAGCCCGACAGAGCCCAGTAGAGCCCGACAGAGCCCGACAGAGCCCGACAGAGCCCGACAGGGCCCGACAGGGCCCAGTAGAGCCCGACAGAGCCTGACAGGGCCCGACAGAGCCCGATATGGCCCGACAGAGCCCGATATGGCCCGACAGAGCCCGACAGAGCCCGACAGAGCCCGACAGGGCCCGACAGGGCCCAGTAGAGACCGACAGAGCCCGACAGAGCCCGACAGAACCCGACAGAGCCCGACAGAGCCCGACAGGGCCCGACAGAGCCCGACAGAGCCCGACAGAGCCCGACAGAACCCGTCAGAGCCCGACAGAGCCCGACAGAGCCCGACAGAGCCCGACAGAGCCCGACAGGACCCGACAGGGCCCGACAGAGCCCGACAGGGCCCGACAGAGCCCGACAGAGCCCGACAGAGCCCGACAGGGCCCAGTAGAGCCCGACAGAGCCCGACAGAGCCCGACAGAGCCCAACAGAGCCCGACAGAGCCCAGTAGAGCCCGACAGAGCCCGACAGAGCCCGACAGAGCCCGACAGGGCCCGACAGGGCTCGACAGAGCCCAGTTTAGCCCAGTAGAGCCCGACAGAGCCCGACAGAGCCCGACAGAGCCCGACAGAGCCCGACAGGGCCCGACAGGGCCCAGTAGAGCCCGACAGAGCCCGACAGAGCCCGACAGAGCCCGACAGGGCCCGACAGGGCCCAGTAGAGCCCGACAGAGCCCGACAGAGCCCGACAGAACCCGTCAGAGCCCGACAGAGCCCGACAGAGCCCGACAGAGCCCGACAGGGCCCAGTAGAGCCCGACAGAGCCCGACAGAGCCCGACAGAGCCCGACAGGGCCCGACAGAGCCCGACAGAGCCCGACAGGGCCCGACAGGGCCCAGTAGAGCCCGACAGAGCCCGACAGAGCCCGACAGAGCCCGACAGGGCCCGACAGGGCCCAGTAGAGCCCGACAGAGCCCGACAGAGCCCGACAGGGCCCGACAGAGCCCGACAGAGCCCGACAGGGCCCGACAGGGCCCAGTAGAGCCCGACAGAGCCCGACAGAGCCCGACAGAACCCGTCAGAGCCCGACAGAGCCCGACAGGGCCCGACAGAGCCCGACAGAGCCCGACAGGGCCCAGTAGAGCCCGACAGAGCCCGACAGAGCCCGACAGAGCCCGACAGGGCCCGACAGGGCCCAGTAGAGCCTGACAGAGCCCGACAGGGCCCGACAGAGCCCGACAGAGCCCGACAGGGCCCGACAGAGCCCGACAGAGCCCGACAGAGCCCGATATGGCCCGACAGAGCCCGACAGAGCCCGACAGAGCCCGACAGGGCCCGACAGTGCCCGACAGAGCCCGACAGAGCCCGACAGAGCCCGACAGGGCCCAGTAGAGCCCGACAGAGCCCGACAGAGCCCGACAGAGCCCGACAGAGCCCGACAGGGCCCGACAGAGCCCGACAGAGCCCGACAGGACCCGACAGGGCCAGACAGAGCCCGACAGGGCCCGACAGAGCCCGACAGAGCCCGAAAGAGCCCGACAGGGCCCGACAGAGCCCGACAGAGCCCGACAGGGCCCAGTAGAGCCCGACAGAGCCCGACAGAGCCCGACAGAGCCCAACAGAGCCCGACAGAGCCCAGTTTAGCCCAGTAGAGCCCGACAGAGCCCGACAGAGCCCGACAGGGCCCGACAGGGCCCGACAGAGCCCAGTTTAGCCCAGTAGAGCCCGACAGAGCCCGACAGAGCCCGACAGAGCCCGACAGAGCCCGACAGGGCCCGACAGGGCCCAGTAGAGCCCGACAGAGCCCGACAGAGCCCGACAGAGCCCGACAGGGCCCGACAGAGCCCGACAGAGCCCGACAGGGCCCGACAGGGCCCAGTAGAGCCCGACAGAGCCCGACAGAGCCCGACAGAACCCGTCAGAGCCCGACAGAGCCCGACAGAGCCCGACAGAGCCCGACAGGGCCCAGTAGAGCCCGACAGAGCCTGACAGAGCCCGACAGAGCCCGACAGGGCCCGACAGGGCCCGACAGAGCCCAGTAGAGCCCGACAGAGCCCGACAGAGCCCGACAGAGCCCGACAGGGCCCAGTAGAGCCCAGTAGAGCCCGACAGAGCCCAGTAGAGCCCGACAGGGCCCGACAGAGCTCGACAGATCCCGACAGGGCCCGACAGGGCCCGACAGAGCCCGACAGAGCCCGACAGAGCCCGACAGGGCCCGACAGAGCCCGACAGAGCCCGACAGGGCCCGACAGGGCCCAGTAGAGCCCGACAGAGCCCGACAGAGCCCGACAGGGCCCGACAGGGCCCGACAGAGCCCGACAGAGCCCGACAGGGCCCGACAGAGCCCGACAGAGCCCAGTAGAGCCCAGTAGGGACCGACAGGGCCCGACAGGGCCCAGTAGAGCCCGACAGAGCCCGACAGGGCCCGACAGAGCCCGACAGAGCCCGACAGAGCCCGACATGGCCCAGTAGAGCCCGACAGGGCCCGACAGGGCCCAGTAGAGCCCGACAGAGCCCGACAGTGCCCGACAGAACCCGACAGAGCCCGACAGAACCCGACAGAGCCCAGTAGAGCCCGACAGAGCCCGACAGAGCCCGACAGAGCCCGACAGGGCCCGACAGAGCCCGACAGAGCCCGACAGGGCCCAGTAGAGCCCGACAGAGCCCGACAGAGCCCGACAGGGCCCGACAGAGCCCGACAGAGCCCGACAGGGCCCGACAGGGCCCAGTAGAGCCCGACAGAGCCCGACAGGGCCCGACAGAGCCCGACAGAGCCCGACAGAGCCCGACAGAGCCCGACAGGGCCCAGTAGAGACCGACAGAGCCCGAGAGAGCCCAACAGAGCCCGAGAGAGCCCGACAGGGCCCGACAGAGCCCGACAGAGCCCGACAGGGCCCGACAGGGCCCGACAGAGCCCGACAGGGCCCGACAGAGCCCGACAGAGCCCGACAGAGCCCGACAGGGCCCGACAGAGCCCGACAGAGCCCGACAGGGCCCAGTAGAGCCCGACAGAGCCCGACAGAGCCCGACAGAGCCCAACAGAGCCCGACAGAGCCCAGTAGAGCCCGACAGAGCCCGACAGAGCCCGACAGAGCCCGACAGGGCCCGACAGAGCCCGACAGAGCCCGACAGAGCCCGACAGGGCCCAGTAGAGCCCGACAAAGCCCGACAGAGCCCGACAGGGCCCGACAGGGCCCGACAGAGCCCGACAGAGCCCGACAGAGCCCGACAGGGCCCAGTAGAGCCCGACAGAGCCCGACAGAGCCCGACAGGGCCCGACAGGGCCCGACAGAGCCCGACAGAGCCCGACAGGGCCCGACAGGGCCCGACAGAGCCCAGTAGAGCCCGACAGAGCCCGACAGAGCCCGACAGAGCCCGACAGAGGCCGACAGAGCCCAGTAGAGCCCGACAGAGCCCGACAGAGCCCGACAGAGCCCGACAGAGCCCGACAGGGCCCGACAGGGCCCAGTAGAGCCCGACAGAGCCCGACAGAGCCCGACAGAGCCCGACAGGGCCCGACAGAGCCCGACAGAGCCCGACAGGGCCCGACAGGGCCCAGTAGAGCCCGACAGAGCCCGACAGAGCCCCACAGAGCCCGACAGGGCCCGACAGGGCCCGACAGAACCCGTCAGAGCCCGACAGAGCCCGACAGAGCCCGACAGAGCCCGACAGGGCCCAGTAGAGCCCGACAGATCCCGACAGAGCCCGACAGAGACCGACAGGGCCCGACAGAGCCCGACAGAGCCCGACAGGGCCCGACAGGGCCTAGTAGAGCCCGACAGAGCCCGACAGGGCCCGACAGAGCCCGACAGAGCCCGACAGAGCCCGATATGGCCTGACAGAGCCCGACAGAGCCCGACAGAGCCCGACAGGGCCCGACAGGGCCCAGTAGAGCCCGACAGAGCCCGACAGAGCCCGACAGAACCCGACAGAGCCCGACAGGGCCCGACAGAGCCCGACAGAGCCCGACAGGGCCCAGTAGAGACCGACAGAGCCCGACAGGGCCCGACAGGGCCCAGTAGAGCCCGACAGAGCCCGACAGAGCCCGACAGGGCCCGACAGGGCCCGACAGGGCCCGACAGGGCCCGACAGAGCCCAGTAGAGCCCGAAAGAGCCCGACAGAGCCCGACAGGGCCCGACAGGGCCCAGTAGAGCCCGACAGAGCCCGACAGAGCCCGACAGGGCCCGACAGAGCCCGACAGAGCCCGACAGGGCCCGACAGGGCCCAGTAGAGCCCGACAGAGCCCGACAGAGCCCGACAGAACCCGTCAGAGCCCGACAGAGCCCGACAGGGCCCGACAGAGCCCGACAGAGCCCGACAGGGCCCAGTAGAGCCCGACAGAGCCCGACAGAGCCCGACAGAGCCCGACAGGGCCCGACAGGGCCCAGTAGAGCCTGACAGAGCCCGACAGGGCCCGACAGAGCCCGACAGAGCCCGACAGAGCCCGATATGGCCCGACAGAGCCCGACAGAGCCCGACAGAGCCCGACAGGGCCCGACAGGGCCCAGTAGAGACCGACAGAGTCCGACAGAGCCCGACAGAACCCGACAGGGCCCAGTAGAGCCCGACAGAGCCCGACAGAGCCCGACAGAGCCCGACAGGGCCCAGTAGAGCCCGACAGAGCCCGACAGAGCCCGACAGAGCCCGACAGGCCCGACAGAGCCCGACAGAGCCCGACAGAGCCCGACAGGGCCCAGTAGAGCCCGACAGAGCCCGACAGGGCCCGACAGTGCCCGACAGAGTCCGACAGAGCCCGACAGAGCCCGACAGGGCCCAGTAGAGCCCGACAGAGCCCGACAGAGCCCGACAGAGCCCGACAGGGCCCGACAGAGCCCGACAGAGCCCGACAGGACCCGACAGGGCCAGACAGAGCCCGACAGGGCCCGACAGAGCCCGACAGAGCCCGACAGGGCCCGACAGGGCCCGACAGAGCCCGACAGAGCCCGACAGGGCCCAGTAGAGCCCGACAGAGCCCGACAGAGCCCGACAGAGCCCAACAGAGCCCGACAGAGCCCAGTAGAGCCCGACAGAGCCCGACAGGGCCCGACAGGGCCCAGTAGAGCCCGACAGAGCCCGACAGAGCCCGACAGGGCCCGACAGGGCCCGACAGGGCCCGACAGGGCCCGACAGAGCCCAGTAGAGCCCGAAAGAGCCCGACAGAGCCCGACAGGGCCCGACAGGGCCCAGTAGAGCCCGACAGAGCCCGACAGAGCCCGACAGGGCCCGACAGAGCCCGACAGAGCCCGACAGGGCCCGACAGGG
The DNA here is from genome assembly GCF_036013445.1 of Caloenas nicobarica. Taxonomy (NCBI): domain Eukaryota; kingdom Metazoa; phylum Chordata; class Aves; order Columbiformes; family Columbidae; genus Caloenas; species Caloenas nicobarica. Next base: position 63,062 of record NW_027017273.1, on the reverse strand, counting down.
CCCAGTAGAGCCCGACAGAGCCCGACAGAGCCCGACAGAACCCGTCAGAGCCCGACAGAGCCCGACAGGGCCCGACAGAGCCCGACAGAGCCCGACAGGGCCCAGTAGAGCCCGACAGAGCCCGACAGAGCCCGACAGAGCCCGACAGGGCCCGACAGGGCCCAGTAGAGCCTGACAGAGCCCGACAGGGCCCGACAGAGCCCGACAGAGCCCGACAGAGCCCGATATGGCCCGACAGAGCCCGACAGAGCCCGACAGAGCCCGACAGGGCCCGACAGGGCCCAGTAGAGACCGACAGAGTCCGACAGAGCCCGACAGAACCCGACAGGGCCCAGTAGAGCCCGACAGAGCCCGAGAGAGCCCGACAGAGCCCGACAGGGCCCAGTAGAGCCCGACAGAGCCCGACAGAGCCCGACAGAGCCCGACAGGCCCGACAGAGCCCGACAGAGCCCGACAGAGCCCGACAGGGCCCAGTAGAGCCCGACAGAGCCCGACAGGGCCCGACAGTGCCCGACAGAGTCCGACAGAGCCCGACAGAGCCCGACAGGGCCCAGTAGAGCCCGACAGAGCCCGACAGAGCCCGACAGAGCCCGACAGGGCCCGACAGAGCCCGACAGAGCCCGACAGGACCCGACAGGGCCAGACAGAGCCCGACAGGGCCCGACAGAGCCCGACAGAGCCCGACAGGGCCCGACAGGGCCCGACAGAGCCCGACAGAGCCCGACAGGGCCCAGTAGAGCCCGACAGAGCCCGACAGAGCCCGACAGAGCCCAACAGAGCCCGACAGAGCCCAGTAGAGCCCGACAGAGCCCGACAGAGCCCGACAGAGCCCGACAGGGCCCGACAGGGCCCGACAGAGCCCGACAGAGCCCGACAGAGCCCAGTAGAGCCCGACAGAGCCCGACAGAGCCCGACAGAGCCCGACAGGGCCCGACAGGGCCCAGTAGAGCCCGACAGAGCCCGACAGGGCCCGACAGAGCCCGACAGAGCCCGACAGAGCCCGATATGGCCCGACAGAGCCCGACAGAGCCCGACAGAGCCCGACAGGGCCCGACAGGGCCCAGTAGAGACCGACAGAGCCCGACAGAGCCCGACAGAACCCGACAGGGCCCAGTAGAGCCCGACAGAGCCCGACAGAGCCCGACAGAGCCCGACAGGGCCCAGTAGAGCCCGACAGAGCCCGACAGAGCCCGACAGAGCCCGACAGGCCCGACAGAGCCCGACAGAGCCCGACAGAGCCCGACAGGGCCCAGTAGAGCCCGACAGAGCCCGACAGGGCCCGACAGTGCCCGACAGAGTCCGACAGAGCCCGACAGAGCCCGACAGGGCCCAGTAGAGCCCGACAGAGCCCGACAGAGCCCGACAGAGCCCAACAGAGCCCGACAGAGCCCAGTAGAGCCCGACAGAGCCCGACAGAGCCCGACAGAGCCCGACAGGGCCCGACAGGGCTCGACAGAGCCCAGTTTAGCCCAGTAGAGCCCGACAGAGCCCGACAGAGCCCTACAGAGCCCGACAGAGCCCGACAGGGCCCGACAGGGCCCAGTAGAGCCCGACAGAGCCCGACAGAGCCCGACAGAGCCCGACAGGGCCCGACAGAGCCCGACAGGGCCCGACAGGGCCCGACAGGGCCCAGTAGAGCCCGACAGAGCCCGACAGAGCCCGACAGAACCCGTCAGAGCCCGACAGAGCCCGACAGAGCCCGACAGAGCCCGACAGGGCCCAGTAGAGCCCGACAGAGCCCGACAGAGCCCGACAGAGACCGACAGGGCCCGACAGAGCCCGACAGAGCCCGACAGAGCCCGACAGGGCCCGACAGGGCCCAGTAGAGCCCGACAGAGCCCGACAGGGCCCGACAGAGCCCGACAGAGCCCGACAGAGCCCGATATGGCCTGACAGAGCCCGACAGAGCCCGACAGAGCCCGACAGGGCCCGACAGGGCCCAGTAGAGCCCGACAGAGCCCGACAGAGCCCGACAGAACCCGACAGAGCCCGACAGGGCCCGACAGAGCCCGACAGAGCCCGACAGGGCCCGACAGAGCCCGACAGAGCCCGACAGGGCCCGACAGGGCCCAGTGGAGCCCGACAGAGCCCGACAGAGCCCGACAGGGCCCGACAGGGCCCGACAGGGCCCGACAGGGCCCGACAGAGCCCGACAGGGCCCGACAGGGCCCGACAGAGCCCAGTAGAGCCCGACAGAGCCCGACAGAGCCCGACAGGGCCCGACAGGGCCCAGTAGAGCCCGACAGAGCCCGACAGAGCCCGACAGGGCCCGACAGAGCCCGACAGAGCCCGACAGGGCCCGACAGGGCCCGGTAGAGCCCGACAGAGCCCGACAGAGCCCGGCAGAACCCGTCAGAGCCCGACAGAGCCCGACAGGGCCCGACAGAGCCCGACAGAGCCCGACAGGGCCCAGTAGAGCCCGACAGAGCCCGACAGAGCCCGACAGAGCCCGACAGGGCCCGACAGGGCCCAGTAGAGCCTGACAGAGCCCGACAGGGCCCGACAGAGCCCGACAGAGCCCGACAGGGCCCGACAGAGCCCGACAGAGCCCGACAGAGCCCGATATGGCCCGACAGAGCCCGACAGAGCCCGACAGAGCCCGACAGGGCCCGACAGTGCCCGACAGAGCCCGACAGAGCCCGACAGAGCCCGACAGGGCCCAGTAGAGCCCGACAGAGCCCGACAGAGCCCGACAGAGCCCGACAGGGCCCGACAGAGCCCGACAGAGCCCGACAGGACCCGACAGGGCCAGACAGAGCCCGACAGGGCCCGACAGAGCCCGACAGAGCCCGACAGAGCCCGACAGGGCCCGACAGAGCCCGACAGAGCCCGACAGGGCCCAGTAGAGCCCGACAGAGCCCGACAGAGCCCGACAGAGCCCAACAGAGCCCGACAGAGCCCAGTTTAGCCCAGTAGAGCCCGACAGAGCCCGACAGAGCCCGACAGGGCCCGACAGGGCCCGACAGAGCCCAGTTTAGCCCAGTAGAGCCCGACAGAGCCCGACAGAGCCCGACAGAGCCCGACAGAGCCCGACAGGGCCCGACAGGGCCCAGTAGAACCCGACAGAGCCCGACAGAGCCCGACAGAGCCCGACAGGGCCCGACAGAGCCCGACAGAGCCCGACAGGGCCCGACAGGGCCCAGTAGAGCCCGACAGAGCCCGACAGAGCCCGACAGAACCCGTCAGAGCCCGACAGAGCCCGACAGAGCCCGACAGAGCCCGACAGGGCCCAGTAGAGCCCGACAGAGCCCGACAGAGCCCGACAGAGCCCGACAGGGCCCGACAGAGCCCGACAGAGCCCGACAGAGCCCGACAGAGCGCGACAGAGCCCGACAGGGCCCGACAGAGCCCGACAGAGCCCGACAGGGCCCGACAGAGCCCGACAGAGCCCGACAGGGCCCGAAAGGGCCCAGTAGAGCCCGACAGAGCCCGACAGAGCCCGACAGGGCCCGACAGGGCCCGACAGGGCCCGACAGAGCCCAGTAGAGCCCGACAGAGCCCGACAGAGCCCGACAGGGCCCGACAGGGCCCAGTAGAGCCCGACAGAGCCCGACAGAGCCCGACAGGGCCCGACAGAGCCCGACAGAGCCCGACAGGGCCCGACAGGGCCCGACAGGGCCCAGTAGAGCCCGACAGAGCCCGACAGAGCCCGACAGAACCCGTCAGAGCCCGACAGAGCCCGACAGGGCCCGACAGAGCCCGACAGAGCCCGACAGGGCCCAGTAGAGCCCGACAGAGCCCGACAGAGCCCGACAGAGCCCGACAGGGCCCGACAGGGCCCAGTAGAGCCCGACAGAGCCCGACAGGGCCCGACAGAGCCCGACAGAGCCCGACAGAGCCCGATATGGCCCGACAGAGCCCGACAGAGCCCGACAGAGCCCGACAGGGCCCGACAGGGCCCAGTAGAGACCGACGGAGCCCGACAGTACCCGACAGAACCCGACAGGGCCCAGTAGAGCCCGACAGAGCCCGACAGAGCCCGACAGAGCCCGACAGGGCCCAGTAGAGCCCGAAAGAGCCCGACAGAGCCCGACAGGCCCGACAGAGCCCGACAGAGCCCGACAGAGCCCGACAGGGCCCAGTAGAGCCCGACAGAGCCCGACAGGGCCCGACAGAGCCCGACAGAGCCCGACAGGGCCCAGTAGAGCCCGACAGAGCCCGACAGAGCCCGACAGAGCCCGACAGTGCCCGACAGAGCCCGACAGAGCCCGACAGGACCCGACAGGTCCCGACAGAGCCCGACAGAGCCCAGTAGAGCCCGACAGAGCCCGACAGAGCCCGACAGAGCCCGACAGGGCCCAGTAGAGCCCAGTAGAGCCCGACAGAGCCCAGTAGAGCCCGACAGAGCCCGACAGAGCCCGACAGAGCCCGACAGGGCCCGACAGGGCCCGACAGAGCCCGACAGAGCCCGACAGGGCCCGACAGAGCCTGACAGAGCCCGACAGGGCCCAGTAGAGCCCGACAGAGCCTGACAGAGCCCGACAGAGCCCGACAGGGCCCGACAGGGCCCGACAGAGCCCAGTAGAGCCCGACAGAGCCCGACAGAGCCCGACAGAGCCCGACAGGGCCCAGTAGAGCCCAGTAGAGCCCGACAGAGCCCAGTAGAGCCCGACAGGGCCCGACAGAGCTCGACAGAGCCCGACAGGGCCCGACAGGGCCCGACAGAGCCCGACAGAGCCCGACAGAGCCCGACAGGGCCCGACAGAGCCCGACAGAGCCCGACAGGGCCCGACAGGGCCCAGTAGAGCCTGACAGAGCCCGACAGAGCCCGACAGGGCCCGACAGGGCCCGACAGGGCCCGACAGAGCCGGACAGGGCCCGACAGAGCCCGACAGAGCCCAGTAGAGCCCAGTAGGGACCGACAGGGCCCGACAGGGCCCAGTAGAGCCCGACAGAGCCCGACAGGGCCCGACAGAGCCCGACAGAGCCCGACAGAGCCCGACATGGCCCAGTAGAGCCCGACAGGGCCCGACAGGGCCCAGTAGAGCCCGACAGAGCCCGACAGTGCCCGACAGAACCCGACAGAGCCCGACAGAACCCGACAGAGCCCGACAGGGCCCAGTAGAGCCCGACAGAGCCCGACAGAGCCCGACAGGGCCCGACAGAGCCCGACAGAGCCCGACAGGGCCCGACAGGGCCCAGTAGAGCCCGACAGAGCCCGACAGGGCCCGACAGAGCCCGACAGAGCCCGACAGAGCCCGACAGAGCCCGACAGGGCCCAGTAGAGACCGACAGAGCCCGAGAGAGCCCAACAGAGCCCGAGAGAGCCCGACAGGGCCCGACAGAGCCCGACAGAGCCCGACAGGGCCCGACAGGGCCCGACAGAGCCCGACAGGGCCCGACAGAGCCCGACAGAGCCCGACAGAGCCCGACAGGGCCCGACAGAGCCCGACAGAGCCCGACAGGGCCCAGTAGAGCCCGACAGAGCCCGACAGAGACCAGTTGAGCCCGACAGAGCCCGACAGAGCCCGACAGAGCACGACAGGGCCCGACAGGGCCCAGTAGAGCCCGACAGAGCCCAACAGAGCCCGACAGAGCCCGACAGGGCCCAGTAGAGCCCGACAGAGCCCGACAGAGCCCGACAGAGCCCGACAGGGCCCGACAGAGCCCGACAGAGCCCGACAGGGCCCGACAGGGCCCGACAGAGCCCAGTAGAGCCCGACAGAGCCCGACAGAGCCCGACAGAGACCGACAGAGCCCGACAGGGCCCAGTAGAGCCCAGTAGAGCCCGACAGAGCCCGACAGGGCCCGACAGAGCCCGACAGAGCCCGACAGAGCCCGACAGGGCCCGACAGAGCCCGACAGAGCCCGACAGGGCCCAGTAGAGCCCGACAGAGCCCGACAGAGCCCGACAGGGCCCGACAGGGCCCGACAGAGCCCGACAGAGCCCGACAGGGCCCGACAGGGCCCGACAGAGCCCAGTAGAGCCCGACAGAGCCCGACAGAGCCCGACAGAGCCCGACAGAGCCCGACAGAACCCGACAGAGGCCGACAGAGCCCAGTAGAGCCCGACAGAGCCCGACAGAGCCCGACAGAGCCCGACAGGGCCCGACAGGGCCCGACAGGGCCCAGTAGAGCCCGACAGAGCCCGACAGAGCCCGACAGAGCCCGAGAGGGCCCGACAGGGCCCAGTAGAGCCCGACAGAGCCCGACAGAGCCCGACAGAGCCCGACAGAACCCGACAGAGCCCGACAGAGCCCGACAGGGCCCGACAGGGCCCGACAGAGCCCGACAGAGCCCGACAGGGCCCAGTAGAGCCCGACAGAGCCCGACAGAGCCCAGTAGAGCCCGACAGAGCCCGACAGAGCCCGACAGAACCCGACAGAGCCCGACAGAGACCAGTTGAGACCGACAGAGCCCGACAGAGCCCGACAGAGCACGACAGGTCCCGACAGGGCCCAGTAGAGCCCGACAGAGCCCGACAGAGCCCGACAGAGCCCGACAGAGCCCGACAGGGCCCAGTAGAGCCCGACAGAGCCCGACAGAGCCCGACAGAGCCCGACAGGGCCCGACAGAGCCCGACAGAGCCCGACAGGGCCCGACAGGGCCCGACAGAGCCCAGTAGAGCCCGACAGAGCCCGACAGAGCCCGACAGAGACCGACAGAGCCCGACAGGGCCCAGTAGAGCCCAGTAGAGCCCGACAGAGCCCGACAGGGCCCGACAGAGCCCGACAGAGCCCGACAGAGCCCGACAGGGCCCGACAGAGCCTGACAGAGCCCGACAGGGCCCAGTAGAGCCCGACAGAGCCCGACAGAGCCCGACAGAGCCCGACAGGGCCCGACAGAGCCCGACAGAGCCCGACAGAGCCCGACAGGGCCCAGTAGAGACCGACAGAGCCCGAGAGAGCCCAACAGAGCCCGAGAGAGCCCGACAGGGACCGACAGAGCCCGACAGAGCCCGACAGGGCCCGACAGGGCCCGACAGAGCCCGACAGGGCCCGACAGAGCCCGACAGAGCCCGACAGGGCCCGACAGAGCCCGACAGAGCCCGACAGAGCCCGACAGAACCCGACAGAGCCCGACAGGGCCCGACAGAGCCCGACAGAGCCCGACAGGGCCCGACAGAGCCCGACAGAGCCCGACAGGGCCCGAAAGGGCCCAGTAGAGCCCGACAGAGCCCGACAGAGCCCGACAGGGCCCGACAGGGCCCGACAGGGCCCGACAGAGCCCGACAGGGCCCGACAGGGCCCGACAGAGCCCAGTAGAGCCCGACAGAGCCCGACAGAGCCCGACAGGGCCCGACAGGGCCCAGTAGAGCCCGACAGAGCCCGACAGAGCCCGACAGGGCCCGACAGAGCCCGACAGAGCCCGAAAGGGCCCGACAGGGCCCGACAGGGCCCAGTAGAGCCCGACAGAGCCCGACAGAGCCCGACAGAACCCGTCAGAGCCCGACAGAGCCCGACAGGGCCCGACAGAGCCCGACAGAGCCCGACAGGGCCCAGTAGAGCCCGACAGAGCCCGACAGAGCCCGACAGAGCCCGACAGGGCCCGACAGGGCCCAGTAGAGCCCGACAGAGCCCGACAGGGCCCGACAGAGCCCGACAGAGCCCGACAGAGCCCGATATGGCCCGACAGAGCCCGACAGAGCCCGACAGGGCCCGACAGGGCCCAGTAGAGACCGACAGAGCCCGACAGAGCCCGACAGAACCCGACAGGGCCCAGTAGAGCCCGACAGAGCCCGACAGAGCCCGACAGAGCCCGACAGGGCCCAGTAGAGCCCGACAGAGCCCGACAGAGCCCGACAGAGCCCGACAGGCCCGACAGAGCCCGACAGAGCCCGACAGAGCCCGACAGGGCCCAGTAGAGCCCGACAGAGCCCGACAGGGCCCAGTAGAGCCCGACAGAGCCCGACAGGGCCCAGTAGAGCCCGACAGAGCCCGACAGAGCCCGACAGAGCCCGACAGAGCCCAGTAGAGCCCGACAGAGCCCGACAGAGCCCGACAGAGCCCGACAGAGCCCGACAGAGCCCGACAGGGCCCAGTAGAGCCCGACAGAGCCCAGTAGAGCCCGACAGAGCCCGACAGAGCCCGACAGAGCCCGACAGGGCCCGACAGGGCCCGACAGAGCCCGACAGAGCCCGACAGGGCCCGACACAGCCTGACAGAGCCCGACAGGGCCCAGTAGAGCCCGACAGAGCCTGACAGAGCCCGACAGAGCCCGACAGGGCCCGACAGGGCCCGACAGAGCCCAGTAGAGCCCGACAGAGCCCGACAGAGCCCGACAGAGCCCGACAGAGCCCGACAGGGCCCAGTAGAGCCCAGTAGAGCCCGACAGAGCCCAGTAGAGCCCGACAGGGCCCGACAGAGCTCGACAGAGCCCGACAGGGCCCGACAGGGCCCGACAGAGCCCGACAGAGCCCGACAGAGCCCGACAGGGCCCGACAGAGCCCGACAGAGCCCGACAGGGCCCGACAGGGCCCAGTAGAGCCCGACAGAGCCCGACAGAGCCCGACAGGGCCCGACAGGGCCCGACAGAGCCCGACAGAGACCGACAGGGCCCGACAGAGCCCGACAGAGCCCAGTAGAGCCCAGTAGGGACCGACAGGGCCCGACAGGGCCCAGTAGAGCCCGACAGAGCCCGACAGGGCCCGACAGAGCCCGACAGAGCCCGACATGGCCCAGTAGAGCCCGACAGGGCCCGACAGGGCCCAGTAGAGCCCGACAGAGCCCGACAGAGCCCGACAGAACCCGACAGAGCCCGACAGAACCCGACAGAGCCCAGTAGAGCCCGACAGAGCCCGACAGAGCCCGACAGAGCCCGACAGAGCCCGACAGGACCCGACAGGGCCCGACAGAGCCCGACAGAGCCCAGTAGAGCCCGACAGAGCCCGACAGAGCCCGACAGAGCCCGACAGAGCCCGACAGGGCCCAGTAGAGCCCAGTAGAGCCCGACAGAGCCCAGTAGAGCCCGACAGAGCCCGACAGAGCCCGACAGAGCCCGACAGGGCCCGACAGGGCCCGACAGAGCCCGACAGAGCCCGACAGGGCCCGACAGAGCCTGACAGAGCCCGACAGGGCCCAGTAGAGCCCGACAGAGCCTGACAGAGCCCGACAGAGCCCGACAGGGCCCGACAGGGCCCGACAGAGCCCAGTAGAGCCCGACAGAGCCCGACAGAGCCCGACAGAGCCCGACAGAGCCCGACAGGGCCCAGTAGAGCCCAGTAGAGCCCGACAGAGCCCAGTAGAGCCCGACAGGGCCCGACAGAGCTCGACAGAGCCCGACAGGGCCCGACAGGGCCCGACAGAGCCCGACAGAGCCCGACAGAGCCCGACAGGGCCCGACAGAGCCCGACAGAGCCCGACAGGGCCCGACAGGGCCCAGTAGAGCCCGACAGAGCCCGACAGAGCCCGACAGGGCCCGACAGGGCCCGACAGAGCCCGACAGAGCCCGACAGGGCCCGACAGAGCCCGACAGAGCCCAGTAGAGCCCAGTAGGGACCGACAGGGCCCGACAGGGCCCAGTAGAGCCCGACAGAGCCCGACAGAGCCCGACAGAGCCCGACAGAGCCCAACAGAGCCCGACAGAGCCCAGTAGAGCCCGACAGAGCCCGACAGAGCCCGACAGAGCCCGACAGAGCCCGACAGAGCCCAGTAGAGCCCGACAGAGCCCGACAGAGCCCGACAGAGCCCGACAGGGCCCGACAGAGCCCGACAGAGCCCGACAGAGCCCGACAGGGCCCAGTAGAGCCCGACAAAGCCCGACAGAGCCCGACAGGGCCCGACAGGGCCCGACAGAGCCCGACAGAGCCCGACAGGGCCCAGTAGAGCCCGACAGAGCCCGACAGAGCCCGACAGAGCCCGACAGGGCCCGACAGAGCCCGACAGAGCCCGACAGGGCCCGACAGAGCCCAGTAGAGCCCGACAGAGCCCGACAGAGCCCGACAGAGCCCGACAGAACCCGACAGAGGCCGACAGAACCCAGTAGAGCCCGACAGAGCCCGACAGAGCCCGACAGAGCCCGACAGGGCCCGACAGGGCCCGACAGGGCCCAGTAGAGCCCGACAGAGCCCGACAGAGCCCGACAGAGCCCGAGAGGGCCCGACAGGGCCCTGTAGAGCCCGACAGAGCCCGACAGAGCCCGACAGAGCCCGACAGAACCCGACAGAGCCCGACAGAGCCCGACAGGGCCCGACAGGGCCCGACAGAGCCCGACAGGGCCCAGTAGAGCCCGACAGAGCCCGACAGAGCCCAGTAGAGCCCGACAGAGCCCGACAGAGCCCGACAGAGCCCGACAGAACCCGACAGAGCCCGACAGAGACCAGTTGAGCCCGACAGAGCCCGACAGAGCCCGACAGAGCACGACAGGGCCCGACAGGGCCCAGTAGAGCCCGACAGAGCCCGACAGAGCCCGACAGAGCCCGACAGAGCCCGACAGGGCCCAGTAGAGCCCGACAGAGCCTGACAGAGCCCGACAGAGCCCGACAGGGCCCGACAGAGCCCGACAGAGCCCGACAGGGCCCGACAGGGCCCGACAGAGACCAGTAGAGCCCGACAGAGCCCGACAGAGCCCGACAGAGACCGACAGAGCCCGACAGGGCCCAGTAGAGCCCAGTAGAGCCCGACAGAGCCCGACAGGGCCCGACAGAGCCCGACAGAGCCCGACAGAGCCCGACAGGGCCCGACAGAGCCTGACAGAGCCCGACAGGGCCCAGTAGAGCCCGACAGAGCCCGACAGAGCCCGACAGAGCCCGACAGGGCCCGACAGAGCCCGACAGAGCCCGACAGAGCCCGACAGGGCCCAGTAGAGCCCGACAGAGCCCGACAGAGCCCGACAGAGCCCAACAGGGCCCGACAGGGCCCGACAGAGCCCGACAGGGCCCGACAGGGCCCGACAGAGCCCAGTAGAGCCCGACAGAGCCCGACAGAGCCCGACAGAGCCCGACAGGGCCCGACAGGGCCCAGTAGAGCCCGACAGAGCCCGACAGAGCCCGACAGGGCCCGACAGAGCCCGACAGAGCCCGACAGGGCCCGACAGGGCCCAGTAGAGCCCGACAGAGCCCGACAGGGCCCGACAGAGCCCGACAGAGCCCGACAGAGCCCGACAGAGCCCGACAGGGCCCAGTAGAGACCGACAGAGCCCGAGAGAGCCCAACAGAGCCCGAGAGAGCCCGACAGGGCCCGACAGAGCCCGACAGAGCCCAGTAGAGCCCAGTAGGGACCGACAGGGCCCGACAGGGCCCAGTAGAGCCCGACAGAGCCCGACAGGGCCCGACAGAGCCCGACAGAGCCCGACAGAGCCCGACATGGCCCAGTAGAGCCCGACAGGGCCCGACAGGGCCCAGTAGAGCCCGACAGAGCCCGACAGAGCCCGACAGAACCCGACAGAGCCCGACAGAACCCGACAGAGCCCAGTAGAGCCCGACAGAGCCCGACAGAGCCCGACAGAGCCCGACAGAGCCCGACAGGGCCCGACAGAGCCCGACAGAGCCCAGTAGAGCCCGACAGAGCCCGACAGAGCCCGACAGAGCCCGACAGAGCCCGACAGGGCCCAGTAGAGCCCAGTAGAGCCCGACAGAGCCCAGTAGAGCCCGACAGAGCCCGACAGAGCCCGACAGAGCCCGACAGGGCCCGACAGGGCCCGACAGAGCCCGACAGAGCCCGACAGGGCCCGACAGAGCCTGACAGAGCCCGACAGGGCCCAGTAGAGCCCGACAGAGCCTGACAGAGCCCGACAGAGCCCGACAGGGCCCGACAGGGCCCGACAGAGCCCAGTAGAGCCCGACAGAGCCCGACAGAGCCCGACAGAGCCCGACAGAGCCCGACAGGGCCCAGTAGAGCCCAGTAGAGCCTGACAGAGCCCAGTAGAGCCCGACAGGGCCCGACAGAGCTCGACAGAGCCCGACAGGGCCCGACAGGGCCCGACAGAGCCCGACAGAGCCCGACAGAGCCCGACAGGGCCCGACAGAGCCCGACAGAGCCCGACAGGGCCCGACAGGGCCCAGTAGAGCCCGACAGAGCCCGACAGAGCCCGACAGGGCCCGACAGGGCCCGACAGAGCCCGACAGAGCCCGACAGGGCCCGACAGAGCCCAGTAGAGCCCAGTAGGGACCGACAGGGCCCGACAGGGCCCAGTAGAGCCCGACAGAGCCCGACAGGGCCCGACAGAGCCTGACAGAGCCCGACATGGCCCAGTAGAGCCCGACAGGGCCGACAGGGCCCAGTAGAGCCCGACAGAGCCCGACAGAGCCCGACAGAACCCGACAGAGCCCGACAGAGCCCGACAGAGCCCGACAGGGCCCAGTAGAGACCGACAGAGCCCGAGAGAGCCCAACAGAGCCCGAGAGAGCCCGACAGGGACCGACAGAGCCCGACAGAGCCCGACAGGGCCCGACAGGGCCCGACAGAGCCCGACAGGGCCCGACAGAGCCCGACAGAGCCCGACAGGGCCCGACAGAGCCCGACAGAACCCGACAGAGCCCGACAGGGCCCGACAGAGCCCGACAGAGCCCGACAGGGCCCGACAGAGCCCGACAGAGCCCGACAGGGCCCGAAAGGGCCCAGTAGAGCCCGACAGAGCCCGACAGAGCCCGACAGGGCCCGACAGGGCCCGACAGGGCCCGACAGAGCCCGACAGGGCCCGACAGGGCCCGACAGAGCCCAGTAGAGCCCGACAGAGCCCGACAGAGCCCGACAGGGCCCGACAGGGCCCAGTAGAGCCCGACAGAGCCCGACAGAGCCCGACAGGGCCCGACAGAGCCCGACAGAGCCCGAAAGGGCCCGACAGGGCCCGACAGGGCCCAGTAGAGCCCGACAGAGCCCGACAGAGCCCGACAGAACCCGTCAGAGCCCGACAGAGCCCGACAGGGCCCGACAGAGCCCGACAGAGCCCGACAGGGCCCAGTAGAGCCCGACAGAGCCCGACAGAGCCCGACAGAGCCCGACAGGGCCCGACAGGGCCCAGTAGAGCCCGACAGAGCCCGACAGGGCCCGACAGAGCCCGACAGAGCCCGACAGAGCCCGATATGGCCCGACAGAGCCCGACAGAGCCCGACAGGGCCCGACAGGGCCCAGTAGAGACCGACAGAGCCCGACAGAGCCCGACAGAACCCGACAGGGCCCAGTAGAGCCCGACAGAGCCCGACAGAGCCCGACAGAGCCCGACAGGGCCCAGTAGAGCCCGACAGAGCCCGACAGAGCCCGACAGGCCCGACAGAGCCCGACAGAGCCCGACAGAGCCCGACAGGGCCCAGTAGAGCCCGACAGAGCCCGACAGGGCCCGACAGAGCCCGACAGAGCCCGACAGGGCCCAGTAGAGCCCGACAGAGCCCGACAGAGCCCGACAGAGCCCGACAGTGCCCGACAGAGCCCGACAGAGCCCGACAGGACCCGACAGGGCCCGACAGAGCCCGACAGAGCCCAGTAGAGCCCGACAGAGCCCGACAGAGCCCGACAGAGCCCGACAGAGCCCGACAGAGCCCGACAGGGCCCAGTAGAGCCCGACAGAGCCCAGTAGAGCCCGACAGAGCCCGACAGAGCCCGACAGAGCCCGACAGGGCCCGACAGGGCCCGACAGAGCCCGACAGAGCCCGACAGGGCCCGACAGAGCCTGACAGAGCCCGACAGGGCCCAGTAGAGCCCGACAGAGCCTGACAGAGCCCGACAGAGCCCGACAGGGCCCGACAGGGCCCGACAGAGCCCAGTAGAGCCCGACAGAGCCCGACAGAGCCCGACAGAGCCCGACAGAGCCCGACAGGGCCCAGTAGAGCCCAGTAGAGCCCGACAGAGCCCAGTAGAGCCCGACAGGGCCCGACAGAGCTCGACAGAGCCCGACAGGGCCCGACAGGGCCCGACAGAGCCCGACAGAGCCCGACAGAGCCCGACAGGGCCCGACAGGGCCCGACAGGGCCCGACAGGGCCCAGTAGAGCCCGACAGAGCCCGACAGAGCCCGACAGGGCCCGACAGGGCCCGACAGAGCCCGACAGAGCCCGACAGGGCCCGACAGAGCCCGACAGAGCCCAGTAGAGCCCAGTAGGGACCGACAGGGCCCGACAGGGCCCAGTAGAGCCCGACAGAGCCCGACAGGGCCCGACAGAGCCCGACAGAGCCCGACATGGCCCAGTAGAGCCCGACAGGGCCCGACAGGGCCCAGTAGAGCCCGACAGAGCCCGACAGAGCCCGACAGAACCCGACAGAGCCCGACAGAACCCGACAGAGCCCAGTAGAGCCCGACAGAGCCCGACAGAGCCCGACAGAGCCCGACAGAGCCCGACAGGACCCGACAGGGCCCGACAGAGCCCGACAGAGCCCAGTAGAGCCCGACAGAGCCCGACAGAGCCCGACAGAGCCCGACAGAGCCCGACAGGGCCCAGTAGAGCCCAGTAGAGCCCGACAGAGCCCAGTAGAGCCCGACAGAGCCCGACAGAGCCCGACAGAGCCCGACAGGGCCCGACAGGGCCCGACAGAGCCCGACAGAGCCCGACAGGGCCCGACAGAGCCTGACAGAGCCCGACAGGGCCCAGTAGAGCCCGACAGAGCCTGACAGAGCCCGACAGAGCCCGACAGGGCCCGACAGGGCCCGACAGAGCCCAGTAGAGCCCGACAGAGCCCGACAGAGCCCGACAGAGCCCGACAGAGCCCGACAGGGCCCAGTAGAGCCCAGTAGAGCCCGACAGAGCCCAGTAGAGCCCGACAGGGCCCGACAGAGCTCGACAGAGCCCGACAGGGCCCGACAGGGCCCGACAGAGCCCGACAGAGCCCGACAGAGCCCGACAGGGCCCGACAGAGCCCGACAGAGCCCGACAGGGCCCGACAGGGCCCAGTAGAGCCCGACAGAGCCCGACAGAGCCCGACAGGGCCCGACAGGGCCCGACAGAGCCCGACAGAGCCCGACAGGGCCCGACAGAGCCCGACAGAGCCCAGTAGAGCCCAGTAGGGACCGACAGGGCCCGACAGGGCCCAGTAGAGCCCGACAGAGCCCGACAGAGCCCGACAGAGCCCGACAGAGCCCAACAGAGCCCGACAGAGCCCAGTAGAGCCCGACAGAGCCCGACAGAGCCCGACAGAGCCCGACAGGGCCCGACAGAGCCCGACAGAGCCCGACAGAGCCCGACAGGGCCCAGTAGAGCCCGACAAAGCCCGACAGAGCCCGACAGGGCCCGACAGGGCCCGACAGAGCCCGACAGAGCCCGACAGAGCCCGACAGGGCCCGACAGGGCCCAGTAGAGCCCGACAGAGCCCGACAGAGCCCGACAGAGCCCGACAGGGCCCGACAGAGCCCGACAGAGCCCGACAGGGCCCGATAGAGCCCAGTAGAGCCCGACAGAGCCCGACAGAGCCCGACAGAGCCCGACAGAACCCGACAGAGGCCGACAGAGCCCAGTAGAGCCCGACAGAGCCCGACAGAGCCCGACAGAGCCCGACAGGGCCCGACAGGGCCCGACAGGGCCCAGTAGAGCCCGACAGAGCCCGACAGAGCCCGACAGAGCCCGAGAGGGCCCGACAGGGCCCTGTAGAGCCCGACAGAGCCCGACAGAGCCCGACAGAGCCCGACAGAACCCGACAGAGCCCGACAGAGCCCGACAGGGCCCGACAGGGCCCGACAGAGCCCGACAGGGCCCAGTAGAGCCCGACAGAGCCCGACAGAGCCCAGTAGAGCCCGACAGAGCCCGACAGAGCCCGACAGAGCCCGACAGAACCCGACAGAGCCCGACAGAGACCAGTTGAGCCCGACAGAGCCCGACAGAGCCCGACAGAGCACGACAGGGCCCGACAGGGCCCAGTAGAGCCCGACAGAGCCCGACAGAGCCCGACAGAGCCCGACAGAGCCCGACAGGGCCCAGTAGAGCCCGACAGAGCCCGACAGAGCCCGACAGAGCCCGACAGGGCTCGATAGAGCCCGACAGAGCCCGACAGGGCCCGACAGGGCCCGACAGAGACCAGTAGAGCCCGACAGAGCCCGACAGAGCCCGACAGAGACCGACAGAGCCCGACAGGGCCCAGTAGAGCCCAGTAGAGCCCGACAGAGCCCGACAGGGCCCGACAGAGCCCGACAGAGCCCGACAGAGCCCGACAGGGCCCGACAGAGCCTGACAGAGCCCGACAGGGCCCAGTAGAGCCCGACAGAGCCCGACAGAGCCCGACAGAGCCCGACAGGGCCCGACAGAGCCCGACAGAGCCCGACAGAGCCCGACAGGGCCCAGTAGAGCCCGACAGAGCCCGACAGAGCCCGACAGAGCCCAACAGGGCCCGACAGGGCCCGACAGAGCCCGACAGGGCCCGACAGGGCCCGACAGAGCCCAGTAGAGCCCGACAGAGCCCGACAGAGCCCGACAGAGCCCGACAGGGCCCGACAGGGCCCAGTAGAGCCCGACAGAGCCCGACAGAGCCCGACAGGGCCCGACAGAGCCCGACAGAGCCCGACAGGGCCCGACAGGGCCCAGTAGAGCCCGACAGAGCCCGACAGGGCCCGACAGAGCCCGACAGAGCCCGACAGAGCCCGACAGAGCCCGACAGGGCCCAGTAGAGACCGACAGAGCCCGAGAGAGCCCAACAGAGCCCGAGAGAGCCCGACAGGGCCCGACAGAGCCCGACAGAGCCCAGTAGAGCCCAGTAGGGACCGACAGGGCCCGACAGGGCCCAGTAGAGCCCGACAGAGCCCGACAGGGCCCGACAGAGCCCGACAGAGCCCGACAGAGCCCGACATGGCCCAGTAGAGCCCGACAGGGCCCGACAGGGCCCAGTAGAGCCCGACAGAGCCCGACAGAGCCCGACAGAACCCGACAGAGCCCGACAGAACCCGACAGAGCCCAGTAGAGCCCGACAGAGCCCGACAGAGCCCGACAGGACCCGACAGGGCCCGACAGAGCCCGACAGAGCCCAGTAGAGCCCGACAGAGCCCGACAGAGCCCGACAGAGCCCGACAGAGCCCGACAGGGCCCAGTAGAGCCCAGTAGAGCCCGACAGAGCCCAGTAGAGCCCGACAGAGCCCGACAGAGCCCGACAGAGCCCGACAGGGCCCGACAGGGCCCGACAGAGCCTGACAGAGCCCGACAGGGCCCGACAGAGCCTGACAGAGCCCGACAGGGCCCAGTAGAGCCCGACAGAGCCTGACAGAGCCCGACAGAGCCCGACAGGGCCCGACAGGGCCCGACAGAGCCCAGTAGAGCCCGACAGAGCCCGACAGAGCCCGACAGAGCCCGACAGAGCCCGACAGGGCCCAGTAGAGCCCAGTAGAGCCCGACAGAGCCCAGTAGAGCCCGACAGGGCCCGACAGAGCTCGACAGAGCCCGACAGGGCCCGACAGGGCCCGACAGAGCCCGACAGAGCCCGACAGAGCCCGACAGGGCCCGACAGAGCCCGACAGAGCCCGACAGGGCCCGACAGGGCCCAGTAGAGCCCGACAGAGCCCGACAGAGCCCGACAGGGCCCGACAGGGCCCGACAGAGCCCGACAGAGCCCGACAGGGCCCGACAGAGCCCGACAGAGCCCGACAGGGCCCGACAGGGCCCAGTAGAGCCCGACAGAGCCCGACAGAGCCCGACAGGGCCCGACAGGGCCCGACAGAGCCCGACAGAGCCCGACAGGGCCCGACAGAGCCCGACAGAGCCCAGTAGAGCCCAGTAGGGACCGACAGGGCCCGACAGGGCCCAGTAGAGCCCGACAGAGCCCGACAGAGCCCGACAGAGCCCGACAGAGTCCAACAGAGCCCGACAGAGCCCAGTAGAGCCCGACAGAGCCCGACAGAGCCCGACAGAGCCCGACAGGGCCCGACAGAGCCCGACAGAGCCCGACAGAGCCCGACAGGGCCCAGTAGAGCCCGACAGAGCCCGACAGAGCCCGACAGGGCCCGACAGAGCCCGACAGAGCCCGACAGGGCCCGACAGGGCCCAGTAGAGCCCGACAGAGCCCGACAGGGCCCGACAGAGCCCGACAGAGCCCGACAGAGCCCGACAGAGCCCGACAGGGCCCAGTAGAGACCGACAGAGCCCGAGAGAGCCCAACAGAGCCCGAGAGAGCCCGACAGGGCCCGACAGAGCCCGACAGAGCCCAGTAGAGCCCAGTAGGGACCGACAGGGCCCGACAGGGCCCAGTAGAGCCCGACAGAGCCCGACAGGGCCCGACAGAGCCCGACAGAGCCCGACAGAGCCCGACATGGCCCAGTAGAGCCCGACAGGGCCCGACAGGGCCCAGTAGAGCCCGACAGAGCCCGACAGAGCCCGACAGAACCCGACAGAGCCCGACAGAACCCGACAGAGCCCAGTAGAGCCCGACAGAGCCCGACAGAGCCCGACAGAGCCCGACAGGACCCGACAGGGCCCGACAGAGCCCGACAGAGCCCAGTAGAGCCCGACAGAGCCCGACAGAGCCCGACAGAGCCCGACAGAGCCCGACAGGGCCCAGTAGAGCCCAGTAGAGCCCGACAGAGCCCAGTAGAGCCCGACAGAGCCCGACAGAGCCCGACAGAGCCCGACAGGGCCCGACAGGGCCCGACAGAGCCTGACAGAGCCCGACAGGGCCCGACAGAGCCTGACAGAGCCCGACAGGGCCCAGTAGAGCCCGACAGAGCCTGACAGAGCCCGACAGAGCCCGACAGGGCCCGACAGGGCCCGACAGAGCCCAGTAGAGCCCGACAGAGCCCGACAGAGCCCGACAGAGCCCGACAGAGCCCGACAGGGCCCAGTAGAGCCCAGTAGAGCCCGACAGAGCCCAGTAGAGCCCGACAGGGCCCGACAGAGCTCGACAGAGCCCGACAGGGCCCGACAGGGCCCGACAGAGCCCGACAGAGCCCGACAGAGCCCGACAGGGCCCGACAGAGCCCGACAGAGCCCGACAGGGCCCGACAGGGCCCAGTAGAGCCCGACAGAGCCCGACAGAGCCCGACAGGGCCCGACAGGGCCCGACAGAGCCCGACAGAGCCCGACAGGGCCCGACAGAGCCCGACAGAGCCCGACAGGGCCCGACAGGGCCCAGTAGAGCCCGACAGAGCCCGACAGAGCCCGACAGGGCCCGACAGGGCCCGACAGAGCCCGACAGAGCCCGACAGGGCCCGACAGAGCCCGACAGAGCCCAGTAGAGCCCAGTAGGGAACGACAGGGCCCGACAGGGCCCAGTAGAGCCCGACAGAGCCCGACAGAGCCCGACAGAGCCCGACAGAGTCCAACAGAGCCCGACAGAGCCCAGTAGAGCCCGACAGAGCCCGACAGAGCCCGACAGAGCCCGACAGGGCCCGACAGAGCCCGACAGAGCCCGACAGAGCCCGACAGGGCCCAGTAGAGCCCGACAAAGCCCGACAGAGCCCGACAGGGCCCGACAGGGCCCGACAGAGCCCGACAGAGCCCGACAGAGCCCGACAGGGCCCGACAGGGCCCAGTAGAGCCCGACAGAGCCCGACAGAGCCCGACAGAGCCCGACAGGGCCCGACAGAGCCCGACAGAGCCCGACAGGGCCCGACAGAGCCCAGTAGAGCCCGACAGAGCCCGACAGAGCCCGACAGAGCCCGACAGAACCCGACAGAGGCCGACAGAGCCCAGTAGAGCCCGACAGAGCCCGACAGAGCCCGACAGAGCCCGACAGGGCCCGACAGGGCCCGACAGGGCCCAGTAGAGCCCGACAGAGCCCGACAGAGCCCGACAGAGCCCGACAGAGCCCGACAGGGCCCTGTAGAGCCCGACAGAGCCCGACAGAGCCCGACAGAGCCCGACAGAACCCGACAGAGCCCGACAGAGCCCGACAGGGCCCGACAGGGCCCGACAGAGCCCGACAGGGCCCAGTAGAGCCCGACAGAGCCCGACAGAGCCCAGTAGAGCCCGACAGAGCCCGACAGAGCCCGACAGAGCCCGACAGGGCCCGACAGGGCCCGACAGAGACCAGTAGACCCCGACAGAGCCCGACAGAGCCCGACAGAGACCGACAGAGCCCGACAGGGCCCAGTAGAGCCCAGTAGAGCCCGACAGAGCCCGACAGGGCCCGACAGAGCCCGACAGAGCCCGACAGAGCCCGACAGGGCCCGACAGAGCCTGACAGAGCCCGACAGGGCCCAGTAGAGCCCGACAGAGCCCGACAGAGCCCGACAGAGCCCGACAGGGCCCGACAGAGCCCGACAGAGCCCGACAGAGCCCGACAGAGCCCGACAGAGCCCAACAGGGCCCGACAGGGCCCGACAGAGCCCGACAGGGCCCGACAGGGCCCGACAGACCCCAGTAGAGCCCGACAGAGCCCGACAGAGCCCGACAGAGCCCGACAGGGCCCGACAGGGCCCAGTAGAGCCCGACAGAGCCCGACAGAGCCCGACAGGGCCCGACAGAGCCCGACAGAGCCCGACAGGGCCCGACAGGGCCCAGTAGAGCCCGACAGAGCCCGACAGGGCCCGACAGAGCCCGACAGAGCCCGACAGAGCCCGACAGAGCCCGACAGGGCCCAGTAGAGACCGACAGAGCCCGAGAGAGCCCAACAGAGCCCGAGAGAGCCCGACAGGGCCCGACAGAGCCCGACAGAGCCCAGTAGAGCCCAGTAGGGACCGACAGGGCCCGACAGGGCCCAGTAGAGCCCGACAGAGCCCGACAGGGCCCGACAGAGCCCGACAGGGCCCGACAGAGCCCGACAGAGCCCGACAGAGCCCGACATGGCCCAGTAGAGCCCGACAGGGCCCGACAGGGCCCAGTAGAGCCCGACAGAGCCCGACAGAGCCCGACAGAACCCGACAGAGCCCGACAGAACCCGACAGAGCCCAGTAGAGCCCGACAGAGCCCGACAGAGCCCGACAGAGCCCGACAGGACCCGACAGGGCCCGACAGAGCCCGACAGAGCCCAGTAGAGCCCGACAGAGCCCGACAGAGCCCGACAGAGCCCGACAGGGCCCAGTAGAGCCCAGTAGAGCCCGACAGAGCCCAGTAGAGCTCGACAGAGCCCGACAGAGCCCGACAGAGCCCGACAGGGCCCGACAGGGCCCGACAGAGCCCGACAGAGCCCGACAGGGCCCGACAGAGCCTGACAGAGCCCGACAGGGCCCAGTAGAGCCCGACAGAGCCTGACAGAGCCCGACAGAGCCCGACAGGGCCCGACAGGGCCCGACAGAGCCCAGTAGAGCCCGACAGAGCCCGACAGAGCCCGACAGAGCCCGACAGAGCCCGACAGGGCCCAGTAGAGCCCAGTAGAGCCCGACAGAGCCCAGTAGAGCCCGACAGGGCCCGACAGAGCTCGACAGAGCCCGACAGGGCCCGACAGGGCCCGACAGAGCCCGACAGAGCCCGACAGAGCCCGACAGGGCCCGACAGAGCCCGACAGAGCCCGACAGGGCCCGACAGGGCCCAGTAGAGCCCGACAGAGCCCGACAGAGCCCGACAGGGCCCGACAGGGCCCGACAGAGCCCGACAGAGCCCGACAGGGCCCGACAGAGCCCAGTAGAGCCCAGTAGGGACCGACAGTGCCCGACAGGGCCCAGTAGAGCCCGACAGAGCCCGACAGGGCCCGACAGAGCCTGACAGAGCCCGACATGGCCCAGTAGAGCCCGACAGGGCCCGACAGGGCCCAGTAGAGCCCGACAGAGCCCGACAGAGCCCGACAGAACCCGACAGAGCCCGACAGAACCCGACAGAGCCCAGTAGAGCCCGACAGAGCCCGACAGAGCCCGACAGAGCCCGACAGGGCCCGACAGAGCCCGACAGAGCCCGACAGGGCCCAGTAGAGCCCGACAGAGCCCGACAGAGCCCGACAGGGCCCGACAGAGCCCGACAGAGCCCGACAGGGCCCGACAGGGCCCAGTAGAGCCCGACAGAGCCCGACAGGGCCCGACAGAGCCCGACAGAGCCCGACAGAGCCCGACAGAGCCCAGTAGAGACCGACAGAGCCCGAGAGAGCCCAACAGAGCCCGAGAGAGCCCGACAGGGCCCGACAGAGCCCGACAGAGCCCGACAGGGCCCGACAGGGCCCGACAGAGCCCGACAGGGCCCGACAGAGCCCGACAGAGCCCGACAGAGCCCGACAGGGCCCGACAGAGCCCGACAGAGCCCGACAGGGCCCAGTAGAGCCCGACAGAGCCCGACAGAGCCCGACAGAGCCCAACAGAGCCCGACAGAGCCCAGTAGAGCCCGACAGAGCCCGACAGAGCCCGACAGAGCCCGACAGGGCCCGACAGAGCCCGACAGAGCCCGACAGAGCCCGACAGGGCCCAGTAGAGCCCGACAAAGCCCGACAGAGCCCGACAGGGCCCGACAGGGCCCGACAGAGCCCGACAGAGCCCGACAGGGCCCGACAGGGCCCAGTAGAGCCCGACAGAGCCCGACAGAGCCCGACAGAGCCCGACAGGGCCCGACAGAGCCCGACAGAGCCCGACAGGGCCCGACAGAGCCCAGTAGAGCCCGACAGAGCCCGACAGAGCCCGACAGAGCCCGACAGAACCCGACAGAGGCCGACAGAGCCCAGTAGAGCCCGACAGAGCCCGACAGAGCCCGACAGAGCCCGACAGGGCCCAGTAGAGCCCGACAGAGCCCGACAGAGCCCGACAGAGCCCGAGAGGGCCCGACAGGGCCCTGTAGAGCCCGACAGAGCCCGACAGAGCCCGACAGAGCCCGACAGAACCCGACAGAGCCCGACAGAGCCCGACAGGGCCCGACAGGGCCCGACAGGGCCCGACAGAGCCCGACAGGGCCCAGTAGAGCCCGACAGAGCCCGACAGAGCCCAGTAGAGCCCGACAGAGCCCGACAGAGCCCGACAGAGCCCGACAGAACCCGACAGAGCCCGACAGAGACCAGTTGAGCCCGACAGAGCCCGACAGAGCCCGACAGAGCACGACAGGGCCCGACAGGGCCCAGTAGAGCCCGACAGAGCCCGACAGAGCCCGACAGAGCCCGACAGAACCCGACAGAGCCCGACAGAGACCAGTTGAGCCCGACAGAGCCCGACAGAGCCCGACAGAGCCCGACAGAGCCCGACAGGGCCCAGTAGAGCCCGACAGAGCCCGACAGAGCCCGACAGAGCCCGACAGAGCCCGACAGAGCCCGACAGGGCCCGACAGGGCCCGACAGAGACCAGTAGAGCCCGACAGAGCCCGACAGAGCCCGACAGAGACCGACAGAGCCCGACAGGGCCCAGTAGAGCCCAGTAGAGCCCGACAGAGCCCGACAGGGCCCGACAGAGCCCGACAGAGCCCGACAGGGCCCGACAGAGCCTGACAGAGCCCGACAGGGCCCAGTAGAGCCCGACAGAGCCCGACAGAGCCCGACAGAGCCCGACAGGGCCCGACAGAGCCCGACAGAGCCCGACAGAGCCCGACAGGGCCCAGTAGAGCCCGACAGAGCCCGACAGAGCCCGACAGAGCCCAACAGGGCCCGACAGGGCCCGACAGAGCCCGACAGGGCCCGACAGGGCCCGACAGAGCCCAGTAGAGCCCGACAGAGCCCGACAGAGCCCGACAGAGCCCGACAGGGCCCGACAGGGCCCAGTAGAGCCCGACAGAGCCCGACAGAGCCCGACAGGGCCCGACAGAGCCCGACAGAGCCCGACAGGGCCCGACAGGGCCCAGTAGAGCCCGACAGAGCCCGACAGGGCCCGACAGAGCCCGACAGAGCCCGACAGAGCCCGACAGAGCCCGACAGGGCCCAGTAGAGACCGACAGAGCCCGAGAGAGCCCAACAGAGCCCGAGAGAGCCCGACAGGGCCCGACAGAGCCCGACAGAGCCCGACAGGGCCCGACAGGGCCCGACAGAGCCCGACAGGGCCCGACAGAGCCCGACAGAGCCCGACAGAGCCCGACAGGGCCCGACAGAGCCCGACAGAGCCCGACAGGGCCCAGTAGAGCCCGACAGAGCCCGACAGAGCCCGACAGAGCCCAACAGAGCCCGACAGAGCCCAGTAGAGCCCGACAGAGCCCGACAGAGCCCGACAGAGCCCGACAGGGCCCGACAGAGCCCGACAGAGCCCGACAGAGCCCGACAGGGCCCAGTAGAGCCCGACAAAGCCCGACAGAGCCCGACAGGGCCCGACAGGGCCCGACAGAGCCCGACAGAGCCCGACAGAGCCCGACAGGGCCCGACAGGGCCCAGTAGAGCCCGACAGAGCCCGACAGAGCCCGACAGGGCCCGACAGGGCCCGACAGAGCCCGACAGAGCCCGACAGGGCCCGACAGGGCCCGACAGAGCCCAGTAGAGCCCGACAGAGCCCGACAGAGCCCGACAGAGCCCGACAGAACCCGACAGAGGCCGACAGAGCCCAGTAGAGCCCGACAGAGCCCGACAGAGCCCGACAGAGCCCGACAGGGCCCGACAGGGCCCGACAGGGCCCAGTAGAGCCCGACAGAGCCCGACAGAGCCCGACAGAGCCCGAGAGGGCCCGACAGGGCCCAGTAGAGCCCGACAGAGCCCGACAGAGCCCGACAGAGCCCGAGAGGGCCCGACAGGGCCCAGTAGAGCCCAACAGAGCCCGACAGAGCCCGACAGAGCCCGACAGAACCCGACAGAGCCCGACAGAGCCCGACAGGGCCCGACAGGGCCCAGTAGAGCCCGACAGAGCCCGACAGAGCCCGACAGAGCCCGACAGAACCCGACAGAGCCCGACAGAGACCAGTTGAGCCGGACAGAGCCCGACAGAGCCCGACAGAGCACGACAGGGCCCGACAGGGCCCAGTAGAGCCCGACAGAGCCCGACAGAGCCCGACAGAGCCCGACAGAGCCCGACAGAGCCCGACAGGGCCCAGTAGAGCCCGACAGAGCCCGACAGAGCCCGACAGAGCCCGACAGGGCCCGACAGAGCCCGACAGAGCCCGACAGGGCCCGACAGGGCCCGACAGAGCCCAGTAGAGCCCGACAGAGCCCGACAGAGCCCGACAGAGACCGACAGAGCCCGACAGGGCCCAGTAGAGCCCAGTAGAGCCCGACAGAGCCCGACAGGGCCCGACAGAGCCCGACAGAGCCCGACAGAGCCCGACAGGGCCCGACAGAGCCTGACAGAGCCCGACAGGGCCCAGTAGAGCCCGACAGAGCCCGACAGAGCCCGACAGAGCCCGACAGGGCCCGACAGGGCCCGACAGAGCCCGACAGAGCCCGACAGGGCCCGACAGGGCCCAGTAGAGCCCGACAGAGCCCGACAGAGCCCGACAGAGCCCAACAGGGCCCGACAGGGCCCGACAGAGCCCGACAGGGCCCGACAGGGCCCGACAGAGCCCAGTAGAGCCCGACAGAGCCCGACAGAGCCCGACAGAGCCCGACAGGGCCCGACAGGGCCCAGTAGAGCCCGACAGAGCCCGACAGAGCCCGACAGGGCCCGACAGAGCCCGACAGAGCCCGACAGGGCCCGACAGGGCCCGACAGGGCCCAGTAGAGCCCGACAGAGCCCGACAGAGCCCGACAGAACCCGTCAGAGCCCGACAGAGCCCGACAGGGCCCGACAGAGCCCGACAGAGCCCGACAGGGCCCAGTAGAGCCCGACAGAGCCCGACAGAGCCCGAAAGAGACCGACAGGGCCCGACAGAGCCCGACAGAGCCCGACAGGGCCCGACAGGGCCCAGTAGAGCCCGACAGAGCCCGACAGGGCCCGACAGAGCCCGACAGAGCCCGACAGAGCCCGATATGGCTCGATAGAGCCCGACAGAGCCCGACAGAGCCCGACAGGGCCCGACAGGGCCCAGTAGAGCCCGACAGAGCCCGACAGAGCCCGACAGAACCCGACAGGGCCCGACAGAACCCGACAGAGCCCGACAGGGCCCAGTAGAGCCCGACAGAGCCCGACAGAGCCCGACAGAGCCCGACAGGGCCCGACAGAGCCCGACAGAGCCCGACAGAGCCCGACAGAGACCGACAGGGCCCGACAGAGCCCGACAGAGCCCGACAGGACCCGACAGGGCCCGACAGAGCCCGACAGGGCCCGACAGAGCCCGACAGAGCCCGACAGAGCCCGACAGGGCCCGACAGAGCCCGACAGAGCCCGACAGGGCCCAGTAGAGCCCGACAGAGCCCGACAGAGCCCGACAGAGCCCAACAGAGCCCGACAGAGCCCAGTAGAGCCCGACAGAGCCCGACAGAGCCCGACAGAGCCCGACAGGGCCCGACAGAGCCCGACAGAGCCCGACAGGGCCCAGTAGAGCCCGACAGACCCCGACAGAGCCCGACAGAGCCCGACAGAGCCCAGTAGAGCCCGACAGAACCCGACAGAGCCCGACAGAGCCCGACAGAGCCCAGTAGAGCCCGACAGAGCCCGACAGGGCCCGACAGGGCCCGACAGGGTCCAGTAGAGCCGGACAGAGCCCGACAGAGCCCAGTAGAGCCCAGTAGAGCCCGACAGAGCCCGACAGAGCCCGACAGAGCCCGAGAGGGCCCGACAGAGCCCGACAGAGCCCGACAGAGCCCAGTAGAGCTCAGTAGAGCCCGACAGGGCCCGACAGGGCCCGACAGGGCCCAGTAGAGCCCGACAGAGCCCGACAGAGCCTGACAGAGCCCGACAGGGACCGACAGGGCGCGACAGAGCCCGACAGAGCCCGACAGGGCCCAGTAGAGCCCGACAGAGCCCGACAGAGCCCGACAGAGCCCGACAGAGCCCGACAGGGCCCAGTAGAGCCCGACAGAGCCCGACAGAGCCCGACAGAGCCCGACAGGGCCCGACAGGGCCCGACAGAGCCCGACAGAGCCCGACAGAGCCCGACAGAGCCCGACAGGGCCCAGTAGAGCCCGACAGAGCCCGACAGAGCCCGACAGGGCCCGACAGGGCCCGACAGAGCCCGACAGAGCCCGACAGGGCCCGACAGGGCCCGACAGAGCCCAGTAGAGCCCGACAGAGCCCGACAGAGCCCGACAGAGCCCGACCGGGCCCGACAGGGCCCAGTAGAGCCCGACAGAGCCCGACAGAGCCCGACAGAGCCCGACAGGGCCCGACAGAGCCCGACAGAGCCCGACCGGGCCCGACAGAGCCCGACAGAGCCCGACAGAGCCCGACAGAAACCGACAGAGCCCGACAGAGCCCAGTAGAGCCCAGTAGAGCCCGACAGAGCCCGACAGAGCCCGACAGAACCCGACAGGGCCCGACAGGGCCCGACAGGGCCCAGTAGAGCCCGACAGAGCCCGACAGAACCCGACAGAGCCCGACAGAGCCCGACAGAGCCCGACAGAGCCCGACAGAGTCCGACAGGGCCCAGTAGAGCCCGACAGAGCCCGACAGAGCCCGACAGAGCCCGACAGGGCCCGACAGGGCCCGACAGAGCCCGACAGGGCCCGACAGGGCCCAGTAGAGCCCGACAGAGCCCGAGAGGGCCCGACAGAGCCCGACAGAGCCCGACAGAGCCCGACAGGGCCCGACAGAGCCCGACAGAGCCCGACAGAGCCCGACAGGGCCCGACAGGGCCTAGTAGAGCCCGACAGAGCCCGACAGAGCCCGACAGAACCCCACAGGGCCCAGTAGAGCCCGACAGAGCCTGACAGAGCCCGACAGAGCCCGACAGGGCCCGACAGAGCCCGACAGAGCCCGACAGGGCCCAGTAGAGCCCGACAGAGCCCGACAGAGCCCGACAGGGCCCGACAGAGCCCGACAGAGCCCGACAGAGCCCAGTAGAGCCCGACAGAGCCCGACAGGGCCCGACAGAGCCCGACAGAGCCCGACAGAGCCCGACAGGGCCCAGTAGAGCCCGACAGAGCCCGACAGAGCCCGACAGAGCCCGACAGGGCCCGACAGAGCCCGACAGAGCCCGACAGGGCCCGACAGGGCCCGACAGGGCCCGACAGAGCCCGACAGGGCCCGACAGAGCCCGACAGAGCCCGACAGGGCCCGACAGGGCCCGACAGAGCCCGACAGGGCCCGACAGAGCCCGACAGAGCCCGACAGGGCCCGACAGAGCCCGACAGAGCCCGACAGGGCCCAGTAGAGCCCGACAGAGCCCGACAGAGCCCGACAGAGCCCAACAGAGCCCGACAGAGCCCAGTAGAGCCCGACAGAGCCCGACAGAGCCCGACAGAGACGACAGGGCCCGACAGAGCCCGACAGGGCCCGACAGGGACCGACAGAGCCCGACAGAGCCCGACAGAGCCCGACAGGGCCCAGAAGAGCCCGACAGAGCCCGACAGAGCCCGACAGGGCCCGACAGGGCCCGACAGAGCCCGACAGGGCCCGACAGAGCCCGACAGAGCCCGACAGAGCCCGACAGGGCCCGACAGGGCCCGACAGGGCCCAGTAGAGCCCGACAGAGCCCGACAGAGCCCGACAGGGCCCGACAGGGCCCGACAGAGCCCGACAGAGCCCGACAGGGCCCGACAGGGCCCGACAGAGCCCAGTAGAGCCCGACAGGGCCCAGAAGAGCCCGACAGAGCCCGACAGAGCCCGATAGAGCCCGACAGGCCCCGACAGAGCCCGACAGAGCCCGACAGGGCCCGACAGAGCCCGACAGAGCCCGACAGGGCCCGACAGGGCCCAGTAGAGCCCGACAGAGCCCGACAGAGCCCGACAGAGCCCAACAGGGCCCGACAGGGCCCGACAGAGCCCGACAGAGCCCGACAGGGCCCGACAGAGCCCAGTAGAGCCCGACAGAGCCCGACAGAGCCCGACAGAGCCCAACAGGGCCCGACAGGGCCCAGAAGAGCCCGACAGAGCCCGACAGAGCCCGACAGGGCCCGACAGAGCCCGACAGGGCCCGACAGGGCCCGACAGGGCCCAGTAGAGCCCGACAGAGCCCGACAGAGCCCGACAGAACCCGTCAGAGCCCGACAGAGCCCGACAGGGCCCGACAGGGCCCGACAGAGCCCGACAGGGCCCAGTAGAGCCCGACAGAGCCCGACAGAGCCCGACAGAGACCGACAGGGCCCGACAGAGCCCGACAGAGCCCGACAGGGCCCGACAGGGCTCAGTAGAGCCCGACAGAGCCCGACAGGGCCCGACAGAGCCCGACAGAGCCCGACAGAGCCCGATATGGCCCGACAGGGCCCGACAGAGCCCGACAGAGCCCGACAGGGCCCGACAGGGCCCAGTAGAGCCCGACAGAGCCCGACAGAGCCCGACAGAACCCGACAGGGCCCAGTAGAGCCTGACAGAGCCCGACAGAGCCCGACAGAGCCCGACAGGGCCCGACAGAGCCCGACAGAGCCCGACAGGGCCCAGTAGAGCCCTACAGAGCCCGACAGAGCCCGACAGAGCCCGACAGGGCCCGACAGAGCCCGACAGAGCCCGACAGAGCCCGACAGGGCCCAGTAGAGCCCGACAGAGCCCAACAGGGCCCGACAGAGCCCGACAGAGCCCGACAGAGCCCAGTAGAGCCCGACAGAGCCCGACAGAGCCCGACAGAGCCCGACAGGGCCCGACAGAGCCCGACAGAGCCCGACAGGGCCCAGTAGAGCCCGACAGAGCCCGACAGAGCCCGACAGAGCCCAGTAGAGCCCGACAGAACCCGACAGAGCCCGACAGAGCCCGACAGAGCCCAGTAGAGCCCGACAGAGCCCGACAGGGCCCGATAGGGCCCGACAGGGCCCAGTAGAGCCCGACAGAGCCCGACAGAGCCCAGTAGAGCCCAGTAGAGCCCGACAGAGCCCGACAGAGCCCGACAGAGCCCGACAGGGCCCGACAGAGCCCGACAGAGCCCGACAGGGCCCGACAGGGCCCAGTAGAGCCCGACAGAGCCTGACAGAGCCCGACAGAGCCCGACAGAGCCCGACAGGGCCCAGTAGAGCCCGACAGAGCCCGACAGAGCCTGACAGAGCCCGACAGGGACCGACAGGGCGCGACAGAGCCCGACAGAGCCCGACAGGGCCCAGTAGAGCCCGACAGAGCCCTACAGAGCCCGACAGAGCCCGACAGAGCCCGACAGGGCCCAGTAGAGCCCGACAGAGCCCGACAGAGCCCGACAGAGCCCGACAGGGCCCGACAGGGCCCGACAGAGCCCGACAGAGCCCAACAGGGCCCGACAGAGCCCGACAGAGCCCGACAGGGCCCAGTAGAGCCCGACAGAGCCCGACAGAGCCCGACAGGGCCCGACAGGGCCCGACAGAGCCCGACAGAGCCCGACAGAGCCCGACAGGGCCCGACAGAGCCCAGTAGAGCCCGACAGAGCCCGACAGAGCCCGACAGAGCCCGACAGGGCCCGACAGGGCCCAGTAGAGCCCCACAGAGCCCGACAGAGCCCGACAGAGCCCGACAGGGCCCGACAGAGCGCGACAGAGCCCGACAGGGCCCGACAGGGCCCGACAGAGCCCGACAGGGCCCGACAGAGCCCGACAGAGCCCGACAGGGCACGACAGAGCCCGACAGAGCCCGACAGAGCCCGACAGAAACCGACAGAGCCCGACAGAGCCCAGTAGAGCCCGACAGAGCCCGACAGAGCCCGACAGAGCCCGACAGAACCCGACAGAGGCCGACAGAGCCCAGTAGAGCCCGACAGAGCCCGACAGAGCCCGACAGAGCCCGACAGAGCCCGACAGAGCCCGACAGGGCCCGACAGGGTCCGACAGGGCCCGACAGAGCCCGACAGAGACCAGTTGAGCCCGACAGAGCCCGACAGAGCCCGACAGAGCCCGACAGGGCCCGACAGGGCCCAGTAGAGCCCGACAGAGCCCGACAGAGCCCGACAGAGCCCGACAGAGACCAGTTGAGCCCGACAGAGCCCGACAGAGCCCGACAGAGCCCGACAGGGCCCGACAGGGCCCAGTAGAGCCCGACAGAGCCCGACAGAGCCCGACAGAGCCCGACAGGGCCCAGTAGAGCCCGACAGAGCCCGACAGAGCCCGACAGAGCCCGACAGGGCCCGACAGAGCCCGACAGAGCCCGACAGGGCCCGACAGGGCCCGACAGAGCCCAGTAGAGCCCGACAGAGCCCGACAGAGCCCGACAGGGCCCAGTAGAGCCCAGTAGAGCCCGACAGAGCCCGACAGGGCCCGACAGAGCCCGACAGAGCCCGACAGAGCCCGACAGGGCCCGACAGAGCCTGACAGACCCGACAGGGCCCAGTAGAGCCCGACAGAGCCCGACAAAGCCCGACAGAGCCCGACAGAGCCCGACAGGCCCCGACAGAGCCCGACAGAGCCCGACAGGGCCCGACAGAGCCCGACAGAGCCCGACAGGGCCCGACAGGGCCCAGTAGAGCCCGTCAGAGCCCGACAGAGACCGACAGGGCCCGACAGGGCCCGACAGGGCCCGACAGAGCCCGACAGGGCCCGAGAGGGCCCGACAGAGCCCAGTAGAGCCCGACAGGGCCCGACAGAGCCCGACAGAGCCCGACAGGGCCCGACAGGGCCCAGTAGAGCCCGACAGAGCCCGACAGAGCCCGACAGAGCCCGACAGGGCCCGACAGAGCCCGACAGAGCCCGACAGGGCCCGACAGGGCCCGACAGGGCCCAGTAGAGCCCGACAGAGCCCGACAGAGCCCGACAGAACCCGTCAGAGCCCGACAGAGCCCGACAGAGCCCGACAGAGCCCGACAGGGCCCAGTAGAGCCCGACAGAGCCCGACAGAGCCCGACAGAGACCGACAGGGCCCGACAGAGCCCGACAGAGCCCGACAGAGCCCGACAGGGCCCGACAGGGCCCAGTAGAGCCCGACAGAGCCCGACAGGGCCCGACAGAGCCCGACAGAGCCCGACAGAGCCCGATATGGCCCGACAGAGCCCGACAGAGCCCGACAGAGCCCGACAGGGCCCGACAGGGCCCAGTAGAGCCCGACAGAGCCCGACAGAGCCCGACAGAACCCGACAGAGCCCGACAGGGCCCGACAGAGCCCGACAGAGCCCGACAGGGCCCGACAGAGCCCGACAGAGCCCGACAGGGCCCGACAGGGCCCAGTAGAGCCCGACAGAGCCCGACAGAGCCCGACAGGGCCCGACAGGGCCCGACAGGGCCCGACAGGGCCTGACAGAGCCCGACAGGGCCCGACAGGGCCCGACAGAGCCCAGTAGAGCCCGACAGAGCCCGACAGAGCCCGACAGGGCCCGACAGGGCCCAGTAGAGCCCGACAGAGCCCGACAGAGCCCGACAGGGCCCGACAGGGCCCAGTAGAGCCCGACAGAGCCCGACAGAGCCCGACAGGGCCCGACAGAGCCCGACAGAGCCCGACAGGGCCCGACAGGGCCCAGTAGAGCCCGACAGAGCCCGACAGAGCCCGACAGAACCCGTCAGAGCCCGACAGAGCCCGACAGGGCCCGACAGAGCCCGACAGAGCCCGACAGAGCCCGACAGAGCCCGACAGGGCCCGACAGGGCCCAGTAGAGCCTGACAGAGCCCGACAGGGCCCGACAGAGCCCGACAGAGCCCGACAGAGCCCGATATGGCCCGACAGAGCCCGACAGAGCCCGACAGAGCCCGACAGGGCCCGACAGGGCCCAGTAGAGACCGACAGAGCCCGACAGAGCCCGACAGAACCCGACAGGGCCCAGTAGAGCCCGACAGAGGCCGACAGAGCCCGACAGAGCCCGACAGGGCCCAGTAGAGCCCGACAGAGCCCGACAGAGCCCGACAGAGCCCGACAGGCCCGACAGAGCCCGACAGAGCCCGACAGAGCCCGACAGGGCCCGACAGAGCCCGACAGAGCCCGACAGAGCCCGACAGGGCCCAGTAGAGCCCGACAGAGCCCGACAGAGCCCGACAGGGCCCGACAGAGCCTGACAGGGCCCGACAGAGCCCGACAGGGCCCAGTAGAGCCCGACAGAGCCCGACAGAGCCCGACAGAGCCCGACAGGGCCCGACAGAGCCCGACAGAGCCCGACAGGACCCGACAGGGCCCGACAGAGCCCGACAGGGCCCGACAGAGCCCGACAGAGCCCGACAGAGCCCGACAGGGCCCAGTAGAGCCCGACAGAGCCCGACAGAGCCCGACAGAGCCCAACAGAGCCCGACAGAGCCCAGTAGAGCCCGACAGAGCCCGACAGAGCCCGACAGAGCCCGACAGGGCCCGACAGGGCCCGACAGAGCCCAGTTTAGCCCAGTAGAGCTCGACAGAGCCCGACAGAGCCCGACAGAGCCCGACAGAGCCCGACAGGGCCCGACAGGGCCCATTAGAGCCCGACAGAGCCCGACAGAGCCCGACAGAGCCCGACAGGGCCCGACAGGGCCCGACAGAGCCCGACAGGGCCCGACAGGGCCCAGTAGAGCCCGACAGAGCCCGACAGAGCCCAACAGAACCCGTCAGAGCCCGACAGAGCCCGACAGAGCCCGACAGAGCCCGACAGGGCCCAGTAGAGCCCGACAGAGCCCGACAGAGCCCGAAAGAGACCGACAGGGCCCGACAGAGCCCGACAGAGCCCGACAGAGCCCGACAGGGCCCGACAGGGCCCAGTAGAGCCCGACAGAGCCCGACAGGGCCCGACAGAGCCCGACAGAGCCCGACAGAGCCCGATATGGCCTGATAGAGCCCGACAGAGCCCGACAGAGCCCGACAGGGCCCGACAGGGCCCAGTAGAGCCCGACAGAGCCCGACAGAGCCCGACAGAACCCGACAGAGCCCGACAGAGCCCGACAGAGCCCGACAGAGCCCGACAGGGCGCGACAGAGCCCGACAGAGCCCGACAGGGCCCGACAGGGCCCAGTAGAGCCCGACAGAGCCCGACAGAGCCCGACAGGGCCCGACAGGGCCCGACAGAGCCCGACAGGGCCCGACAGGGCCCGACAGAGCCCAGTAGAGCCCGACAGAGCCCGACAGAGCCCGACAGGGCCCGACAGGGCCCAGTAGAGCCCGACAGAGCCCGACAGAGCCCGACAGGGCCCGACAGAGCCCGACAGAGACCGACAGGGCCCGACAGGGCCCAGTAGAGCCCGACAGAGCCCGACAGAGCCCGACAGAACCCGTCAGAGCCCGACAGAGCCCGACAGGGCCCGACAGAGCCCGACAGAGCCCGACAGGGCCCAGTAGAGCCCGACAGAGCCCGACAGAGCCCGACAGAGCCCGACAGGGCCCGACAGGGCCCAGTAGAGCCTGACAGAGCCCGACAGGGCCCGACAGAGCCCGACAGAGCCCGACAGAGCCCGATATGGCCCGACAGAGCCCGACAGAGCCCGACAGAGCCCGACAGGGCCCGACAGGGCCCAGTAGATACCGACAGAGTCCGACAGAGCCCGACAGAACCCGACAGGGCCCAGTAGAGCCCGACAGAGCCCGACAGAGCCCGACAGAGCCCGACAGGGCCCAGTAGAGCCCGACAGAGCCCGACAGAGCCCGACAGAGCCCGACAGGCCCGACAGAGCCCGACAGAGCCCGACAGAGCCCGACAGGGCCCAGTAGAGCCCGACAGAGCCCGACAGGGCCCGACAGTGCCCGACAGAGCCCGACAGAGCCCGAGAGGGCCCGACAGGGCCCAGTAGAGCCCGACAGAGCCCGACAGAGCCCGACAGAGCCCGACAGGGCCCGACAGAGCCCGACAGAGCCCGACAGGACCCGACAGGGCCAGACAGAGCCCGACAGGGCCCGACAGAGCCCGACAGAGCCCGACAGAGCCCGACAGGGCCCGACAGAGCCCGACAGAGCCCGACAGGGCTCAGTAGAGCCCGACAGAGCCCGACAGAGCCCGACAGAGCCCAACAGAGCCCGACAGAGCCCAGTAGAGCCCGACAGAGCCCGACAGAGCCCGACAGAGCCCGACAGGGCCCGACAGGGCCCGACAGAGCCCAGTTTAGCCCAGTAGAGCCCGACAGATCCCGACAGAGCCCGACAGAGCCCGACAGGGCCCGACAGGGACCAGTAGAGCCCGACAGAGCCCGACAGAGCCCGACAGGGCCCGACAGAGCCCGACAGAGCCCGACAGGGCCCGAAAGGGCCCAGTAGAGCCCGACAGAGCCCGACAGAGCCCGACAGAACCCGTCAGAGCCCGACAGAGCCCGACAGAGCCCGACAGAGCCCGACAGGGCCCAGTAGAGCCCGACAGGGCCCGACAGAGCCCGACAGAACCCGACAGAGCCCGACAGGGCCCGACAGAGCCCGACAGAGCCCGACAGGGCCCGACAGAGCCCGACAGAGCCCGACAGGGCCCGAAAGGGCCCAGTAGAGCCCGACAGAGCCCGACAGAGCCCGACAGGGCCCGACAGGGCCCGACAGGGCCCGACAGAGCCCGACAGGGCCCGACAGGGCCCGACAGAGCCCAGTAGAGCCCGACAGAGCCCGACAGAGCCCGACAGGGCCCGACAGGGCCCAGTAGAGCCCGACAGAGCCCGACAGAGCCCGACAGGGCCCGACAGAGCCCGACAGAGCCCGACAGGGCCCGACAGGGCCCGACAGGGCCCAGTAGAGCCCGACAGAGCCCGACAGAGCCCGACAGAACCCGTCAGAGCCCGACAGAGCCCGACAGGGCCCGACAGAGCCCGACAGAGCCCGACAGGGCCCAGTAGAGCCCGACAGAGCCCGACAGAGCCCGACAGAGCCCGACAGGGCCCGACAGGGCCCAGTAGAGCCCGACAGAGCCCGACAGGGCCCGACAGAGCCCGACAGAGCCCGACAGAGCCCGATATGGCCCGACAGAGCCCGACAGAGCCCGACAGAGCCCGACAGGGCCCGACAGGGCCCAGTAGAGACCGACAGAGCCCGACAGAGCCTGACAGAACCCGACAGGGCCCAGTAGAGCCCGACAGAGCCCGACAGAGCCCGACAGAGCCCGACAGGGCCCAGTAGAGCCCGACAGAGCCCGACAGAGCCCGACAGAGCCCGACAGGACCGACAGAGCCCGACAGAGCCCGACAGAGCCCGACAGGGCCCAGTAGAGCCCGACAGAGCCCGACAGAGCCCGACAGGGCCCAGTAGAGCCCGACAGAGCCCGACAGTGCCCGACAGAGCCCGACAGAGCCCGACAGGACCCGACAGGGCCCGACAGAGCCCGACAGAGCCCAGTAGAGCCCGACAGAGCCCGACAGAGTCCGACAGAGCCCGACAGAGCCCGACAGGGCCCAGTAGAGCCCAGTAGAGCCCGACAGAGCCCAGTAGAGCCCGACAGAGCCCGACAGAGCCCAACAGAGCCCGACAGGGCCCGACAGGGCCCGACAGAGCCCGACAGAGCCCGACAGGGCCCGACAGAGCCTGACAGAGCCCGACAGAGCCCAGTAGAGCCCGACAGAGCCCGACAGAGCCCGACAGAGCCCGACAGAGCCCGACAGGGCCCAGTAGAGCCCAGTAGAGCCCGACAGAGCCCAGTAGAGCCCGACAGGGCCCGACAGAGCTCGACAGAGCCCGACAGGGCCCGACAGGGCCCGACAGAGCCCGACAGAGCCCGACAGAGCCCGACAGGGCCCGACAGAGCCCGACAGAGCCCGACAGGGCCCGACAGGGCCCAGTAGAGCCCGACAGAGCCCGACAGAGCCCGACAGGGCCCGACAGGGCCCGACAGAGCCCGACAGAGCCCGACAGGGCCCGACAGAGCCCGACAGAGCCCAGTAGAGCCCAGTAGGGACCGACAGGGCCCGACAGGGCCCAGTAGAGCCCGACAGAGCCCGACAGGGCCCGACAGAGCCCGACAGAGCCCGACAGAGCCCGACATGGCCCAGTAGAGCCCGACAGGGCCCGACAGGGCCCAGTAGAGCCCGACAGAGCCCGACAGAGCCCGACAGAACCCGACAGAGCCCGACAGAACCCGACAGAGCCCAGTAGAGCCCGACAGAGCCCGACAGAGCCCGACAGAGCCCGACAGGGCCCGACAGAGCCCGACAGAGCCCGACAGGGCCCAGTAGAGCCCGACAGAGCCCGACAGAGCCCGACAGAGCCCAACAGAGCCCGACAGAGCCCAGTAGAGCCCGACAGAGCCCGACAGAGCCCGACAGAGCCCGACAGGGCCCGACAGAGCCCGACAGAGCCCGACAGAGCCCGACAGGGCCCAGTAGAGCCCGACAAAGCCCGACAGAGCCCGACAGGGCCCGACAGGGCCCGACAGAGCCCGACAGAGCCCGACAGAGCCCGACAGGGCCCGACAGGGCCCAGTAGAGCCCGACAGAGCCCGACAGAGCCCGACAGGGCCCGACAGGGCCCGACAGAGCCCGACAGAGCCCGACAGGGCCCGACAGGGCCCGACAGAGCCCAGTAGAGCCCGACAGAGCCCGACAGAGCCCGACAGAGCCCGACAGAACCCGACAGAGGCCGACAGAGCCCAGTAGAGCCCGACAGAGCCCGACAGAGCCCGACAGGGCCCGACAGGGCCCGACAGGGCCCAGTAGAGCCCGACAGAGCCCGACAGAGCCCGACAGAGCCCGAGAGGGCCTGACAGGGCCCAGTAGAGCCCGACAGAGCCCGACAGAGCCCGACAGAGCCCGACAGAACCCGACAGAGCCCGACAGAGCCCGACAGGGCCCGACAGGGCCCGATAGGGCCCGACAGAGCCCGACAGGGCCCAGTAGAGCCCGACAGAGCCCGACAGAGCCCAGTAGAGCCCGACAGAGCCCGACAGAGCCCGACAGAGCCCGACAGAACCCGACAGAGCCCGACAGAGACCAGTTGAGCCCGACAGAGCCCGACAGAGCCCGACAGAGCACGACAGGGCCCGACAGGGCCCAGTAGAGCCCGTCAGAGCCCGACAGAGCCCGACAGAGCCCGACAGAGCCCGACAGAGCCCGACAGGGCCCAGTAGAGCCCGACAGAGCCCGACAGAGCCCGACAGAGCCCGACAGGGCCCGACAGAGCCCGACAGAGCCCGACAGGGCCCGACAGGGCCCGACAGAGCCCAGTAGAGCCCGACAGAGCCCGACAGAGCCCGACAGAGACCGACAGAGCCCGACAGGGCCCAGTAGAGCCCAGTAGAGCCCGACAGAGCCCGACAGGGCCCGACAGAGCCCGACAGAGCCCGACAGAGCCCGACAGGGCCCGACAGAGCCTGTCAGAGCCCGACAGGGCCCAGTAGAGCCCGACAGAGCCCGACAGAGCCCGACAGGGCCCGACAGAGCCCGACAGAGCCCGACAGGGCCCGACAGGGCCCAGTAGAGCCCGACAGAGCCCGACAGAGCCCGACAGAGCCCAACAGGGCCCGACAGGGCCCGACAGGGCCCGACAGAGCCCGACAGGGCCCGACAGAGCCCAGTAGAGCCCGACAGAGCCCGACAGAGCCCGACAGAGCCCGACAGGGCCCGACAGGGCCCAGTAGAGCCCGACGGAGCCCGACAGAGCCCGACAGAACCCGTCAGAGCCCGACAGAGCCCGACAGGGCCCGACAGAGCCCGACAGAGCCCGACAGGGCCCAGTAGAGCCCGACAGAGCCCGAAAGAGACCGACAGGGCCCGACAGAGCCCGACAGAGCCCGACAGGGCCCGACAGGGCCCAGTAGAGCCCGACAGAGCCCGACAGGGCCCGACAGAGCCCGACAGAGCCCGACAGAGCCCGATATGGCCCGACAGAGCCCGACAGAGCCCGACAGAGCCCGACAGGGCCCGACAGGGCCCAGTAGAGCCCGACAGAGCCCGACAGAGCCCGACAGAACCCGACAGGGCCCGACAGAGCCCGACAGAGCCCGACAGGGCCCAGTAGAGCCCGACAGAGCCCGACAGAGCCCGACAGAGCCCGACAGGGCCCGACAGAGCCCGACAGAGCCCGACAGAGCCCGACAGGGCCCAGTAGAGCCCGACAGAGCCCGACAGAGCCCGACAGAGCCCGACAGGGCCCGACAGAGCCCGACAGAGCCCGACAGGACCCGACAGGGCCCGACAGAGCCCGACAGAGCCCGACAGAGCCCGACAGGGCCCGACAGAGCCCGACAGAGCCCGACAGGGCCCAGTAGAGCCCGACAGAGCCCGACAGAGCCCGACAGAGCCCAACAGAGCCCGACAGAGCCCGACAGAGCCCGACAGAGCCCGACAGAGTCCGACAGGGCCCAGTAGAGCCCGACAGAGCCCGACAGAGCCCGACAGAGCCCGACAGGGCCCGACAGGGCCCGACAGAGCCCGACAGGGCCCGACAGGGCCCAGTAGAGCCCGACAGAGCCCGAGAGGGCCCGACAGAGCCCGACAGAGCCCGACAGAGCCCGACAGGGCCCGACAGAGCCCGACAGAGCCCGACAGAGCCCGACAGGGCCCGACAGGGCCTAGTAGAGCCCGACAGAGCCCGACAGAGCCCGACAGAACCCCACAGGGCCCAGTAGAGCCCGACAGAGCCCGACAGAGCCCGACAGAGCCCGACAGGGCCCGACAGAGCCCGACAGAGCCCGACAGGGCGCAGTAGAGCCCGACAGAGCCCGACAGAGCCCGACAGGGCCCGACAGAGCCCGACAGAGCCCGACAGAGCCCAGTAGAGCCCGACAGAGCCCGACAGGGCCCGACAGAGCCCGACAGAGCCCGACAGAGCCCGACAGGGCCCAGTAGAGCCCGACAGAGCCCGACAGAGCCCGACAGAGCCCGACAGGGCCCGACAGAGCCCGACAGAGCCCGACAGGGCCCGACAGGGCCCGACAGAGCCCGACAGGGCCCGACAGAGCCCGACAGAGCCCGACAGGTCCCGACAGAGCCCGACAGAGCCCGACAGGGCCCAGTAGAGCCCGACAGAGCCCGACAGAGCCCGACAGAGCCCAATAGAGCCCGACAGAGCCCGACAGAGCCCGACAGAGCCCGACAGAGCCCGACAGAGACGACAGGGCCCGACAGAGACGACAGGGCCCGACAGGGACCGACAGGGCCCGACAGGGACCGACAGAGCCCGACAGGGCCCAGTAGAGCCCGACAGAGCCCGACAGAGCCCGACAGGGCCCGACAGGGCCCGACAGAGCCCGACAGGGCCCGACAGGGCCCAACAGAGCCCGACAGAGCGCGACAGGGCCCGACAGGGCCCGACAGGGCCCAGTAGAGCCCGACAGAGCCCGACAGAGCCCGACAGGGCCCGACAGGGCCCGACAGAGCCCGACAGAGCCCGACAGGGCCCGACAGGGCCCGACAGAGCCCAGTAGAGCCCGACAGAGCCCGACAGTACCCGACAGAGGCCGACAGAGCCCAGTAGAGCCCGACAGAGCCCGACAGAGCCCGACAGAGCCCGACAGGGCCCGACAGGGCCCGACAGGGCCCAGTAGAGCCCGACAGAGCCCGACAGAGCCCGACAGAGCCCGACAGAACCCGACAGAGCCCGACAGAGCCCGACAGGGCCCGACAGGGCCCGACAGGGCCCGACAGAGCCTGACAGAGCCTACACAGGGCCCAGTAGAGCCCGACAGAGCCCGACAGAGCCCAGTAGAGCCCGACAGAGCCCGACAGAGCCCGACAGAACCCGACAGAGCCCGACAGAGCCCGACAGAGACCAGTTGAGCCCGACAGAGCCCGACAGAGCCCGACAGAGCCCGACAGGGCCCGACAGGGCCCAGTAGAGCCCGACAGAGCCCGACAGAGCCCGACAGAGCCCGACAGAGCCCGACAGAGACCAGTTGAGCCCGACAGAGCCCGACAGAGCCCGACAGAGCCCGACAGGGCCCGACAGGGCCCAGTAGAGCCCGACAGAGCCCGACAGAGCCCGACAGAGCCCGACAGGGCCCAGTAGAGCCCGACAGAGCCCGACAGAGCCCGACAGAGCCCGACAGGGCCCGACAGAGCCCGACAGAGCCCGACAGGGCCCGACAGGGCCTGACAGAGCCCAGTAGAGCCCGACAGAGCCCGACAGAGCCCGACAGAGCCCGACAGAGCCCGACAGGGCCCAGTAGACCCCAGTAGAGCCCGACAGAGCCCGACAGGGCCCGACAGAGCCCGACAGAGCCCGACAGAGCCTGACAGGGCCCGACAGAGCCTGACAGAGCCCGACAGGGCCCAGTAGAGCCCGACAGAGCCCGACAGAGCCCGACAGAGCCCGACAGGCCCCGACAGAGCCCGACAGAGCCCGACAGGGCCCGACAGAGCCCGATTCAGCCCGACAGGGCCCGACAGGGCCCAGTAGAGCCCGACAGAGCCCGACAGAGACCGACAGGGCCCGACAGGGCCCGACAGGGCCCAGTAGAGCCCGACAGAGCCCGACAGAGCCCGACAGAGCCCGACAGGGCCCGACAGAGCCCGACAGAGCCCGACAGGGCCCGACAGGGCCCAGTAGAGCCCGACAGAGCCCGACAGAGCCCGACAGAACCCGTCAGAGCCCGACAGAGCCCGACAGAGCCCGACAGAGCCCGACAGGGCCCAGTAGAGCCCGACAGAGCCCGACAGAGCCCGACAGAGACCGACAGGGCCCGACAGAGCCCGACAGAGCCCGACAGGGCCCGACAGGTCCCAGTAGAGCCCGACAGAGCCCGACAGGGCCCGACAGAGCCCGACAGAGCCCGACAGAGCCCGATATGGCCCGACAGAGCCCGACAGAGCCCGACAGAGCCCGACAGGGCCCGACAGGGCCCAGTAGAGCCCGACAGAGCCCGACAGAGCCCGACAGAACCCGACAGAGCCCGACAGGGCCCGACAGAGCCCGACAGAGCCCGACAGGGCCCGACAGAGCCCGACAGAGCCCGACAGGGCCCGACAGGGCCCAGTAGAGCCCGACAGAGCCCGACAGAGCCCGACAGGGCCCGACAGGGCCCGACAGGGCCCGACAGAGCCCGACAGGGCCTGACAGGGCCCGACAGAGCCCAGTAGAGCCCGACAGAGCCCGACAGAGCCCGACAGGGCCCGACAGGGCCCAGTAGAGCCTGACAGAGCCCGACAGAGCCCGACAGGGCCCGACAGAGCCCGACAGAGCCCGACAGGGCCCGACAGGGCCCAGTAGAGCCCGACAGAGCCCGACAGAGCCCGACAGAACCCGTCAGAGCCCGACAGAGCCCGACAGGGCCCGACAGAGCCCGACAGAGCCCGACAGAGCCCGACAGGGCCCGACAGAGCCTGACAGAGCCCGACAGGGCCCAGTAGAGCCCGACAGAGCCCGACAGAGCCCGACAGAGCCCGACAGAGCCCGACAGGCCCCGACAGAGCCCGACAGAGCCCGACAGGGCCCGTCAGAGCCCGACAGAGCCCGACAGAGCCCGACAGAGCCCGACAGAGCCCGACAGGGCCCAGTAGAGCCCGACAGAGCCCGACAGAGCCCGACAGAGCCCGACAGGGCCCAGTAGAGCCCGACAGAGCCCGACAGAGCCCGACAGAGCCCGACAGGGCCCGACAGAGCCCGACAGAGCCCGACAGGGCCCGACAGGGCCTGACAGAGCCCAGTAGAGCCCGACAGAGCCCGACAGAGCCCGACAGAGCCCGACAGAGCCCGACAGGGCCCAGTAGAGCCCAGTAGAGCCCGACAGAGCCCGACAGGGCCCGACAGAGCCCGACAGAGCCCGACAGAGCCCGACAGGGCCCGACAGAGCCTGACAGAGCCCGACAGGGCCCAGTAGAGCCCGACAGAGCCCGACAGAGCCCGACAGAGCCCGACAGGCCCCGACAGAGCCCGACAGAGCCCGACAGGGCCCGACAGAGCCCGATTCAGCCCGACAGGGCCCGACAGGGCCCAGTAGAGCCCGACAGAGCCCGACAGAGACCGACAGGGCCCGACAGGGCCCGACAGGGCCCAGTAGAGCCCGACAGAGCCCGACAGAGCCCGACAGAGCCCGACAGGGCCCGACAGAGCCCGACAGAGCCCGACAGGGCCCGACAGGGCCCAGTAGAGCCCGACAGAGCCCGACAGAGCCCGACAGAACCCGTCAGAGCCCGACAGAGCCCGACAGAGCCCGACAGAGCCCGACAGGGCCCAGTAGAGCCCGACAGAGCCCGACAGAGCCCGACAGAGACCGACAGGGCCCGACAGAGCCCGACAGAGCCCGACAGAGCCCGACAGGGCCCGACAGGGCCCAGTAGAGCCCGACAGAGCCTGACAGGGCCCGACAGAGCCCGACAGAGCCCGACAGAGCCCGATATGGCCCGACAGAGCCCGACAGAGCCCGACAGAGCCCGACAGGGCCCGACAGGGCCCAGTAGAGCCCGACAGAGCCCGACAGAGCCCGACAGAACCCGACAGAGCCCGACAGGGCCCGACAGAGCCCGACAGAGCCCGACAGGGCCCGACAGAGCCCGACAGAGCCCGACAGGGCCCGACAGGGCCCAGTAGAGCCCGACAGAGCCCGACAGAGCCCGACAGGGCCCGACAGGGCCCGACAGGGCCCGACAGAGCCCGACAGGGCCCGACAGGGCCCGACAGAGCCCAGTAGAGCCCGACAGAGCCCGACAGAGCCCGACAGGGCCCGACAGGGCCCAGTAGAGCCTGACAGAGCCCGACAGAGCCCGACAGGGCCCGACAGAGCCCGACAGAGCCCGACAGGGCCCGACAGGGCCCAGTAGAGCCCGACAGAGCCCGACAGAGCCCGACAGAACCCGTCAGAGCCCGACAGAGCACGACACGGCCCGACAGAGCCCGACAGAGCCCGACAGAGCCCGACAGGGCCCGACAGAGCCTGACAGAGCCCGACAGGGCCCAGTAGAGCCCGACAGAGCCCGACAGAGCCCGACAGAGCCCGACAGAGCCCGACAGGCCCCGACAGAGCCCGACAGAGCCCGACAGGGCCCGACAGAGCCCGACAGAGCCCGACAGGGCCCGACAGGGCCCAGTAGAGCCCGACAGAGCCCGACAGAGACCGACAGGGCCCGACAGGGCCCGACAGGGCCCAGTAGAGCCCGACAGAGCCCGACAGAGCCCGACAGAGCCCGACAGGGCCCGACAGAGCCCGACAGAGCCCGACAGGCCCCACAGGGCCCAGTAGAGCCCGACAGAGCCCGACAGAGCCCGACAGAACCCGTCAGAGCCCGACAGAGCCCGACAGAGCCCGACAGAGCCCGACAGGGCCCAGTAGAGCCCGACAGAGCCCGACAGAGCCCGACAGAGACCGACAGGGCCCGACAGAGCCCGACAGAGCCCGACAGAGCCCGACAGGGCCCGACAGGGCCCAGTAGAGCCCGACAGAGCCCGACAGGGCCCGACAGAGCCCGACAGAGCCCGACAGAGCCCGATATGGCCCGACAGAGCCCGACAGAGCCCGACAGAGCCCGACAGGGCCCGACAGGGCCCAGTAGAGCCCGACAGAGCCCGACAGAGCCCGACAGAACCCGACAGAGCCCGACAGGGCCCGACAGAGCCCGACAGAGCCCGACAGGGCCCGAAAGAGCCCGACAGAGCCCGACAGGGCCCGACAGGGCCCAGTAGAGCCCGACAGAGCCCGACAGAGCCCGACAGGGCCCGACAGGGCCCGACAGAGCCCAGTAGAGCCCGACAGAGCCCGACAGAGCCCAACAGGGCCCGACACAGCCCGACAGAGCCCGACAGGGCCCGACAGGGCCCAGTAGAGCCCGACAGAGCCCGACAGAGCCCGACAGAACCCGTCAGAGCCCGACAGAGCCCGACAGGGCCCGACAGAGCCCGACAGAGCCCGACAGGGCCCAGTAGAGCCCGACAGAGCCCGACAGAGCCCGACAGAGCCCGACAGGGCCCGACAGGGCCCAGTAGAGCCC
The DNA here is from genome assembly GCF_036013445.1 of Caloenas nicobarica. Taxonomy (NCBI): domain Eukaryota; kingdom Metazoa; phylum Chordata; class Aves; order Columbiformes; family Columbidae; genus Caloenas; species Caloenas nicobarica. Next base: position 18,842 of record NW_027017273.1, on the reverse strand, counting down.
GACAGAGCCCGACAGGGCCCGACAGAGCCCGACAGAGCCCGACAGAGCCCGATATGGCCCGAAAGAGCCCGACAGAGCCCGACAGAGCCCGACAGGGCCCGAGAGGGCCCAGTAGAGACCGACAGAGCCCGACAGAGCCCGACAGAACCCGACAGGGCCCAGTAGAGCCCGACAGAGCCCGACAGGGCCCGACAGTGCCCGACAGAGCCCGACAGAGCCCGACAGAGCCCGACAGGGCCCAGTAGAGCCCGACAGAGCCCGACAGAGCCCGACAGAGCCCGACAGAGCTCGACAGGGCCCGACAGAGCCCGACAGAGCCCGACAGGACCCGACAGGGCCCGACAGAGCCCGACAGGGCCCGACAGAGCCCGACAGAGCCCGACAGAGCCCGACAGGGCCCGACAGAGCCCGACAGAGCCCGACAGGGCCCAGTAGAGCCCGACAGAGCCCGACAGAGCCCGACAGAGCCCAACAGAGCCCGACAGAGCCCAGTAGAGCCCGATAGAGCCCGACAGAGCCCGACAGAGCCCGACAGGGCCCGACAGGGCCCAGTAGAGCCCGACAGAGCCCGACAGAGCCCGACAGGGCCCGACAGGGCCCGACAGAGCCCGACAGAGCCCGACAGGGCCCGACAGGGCCCGACAGGGCCCAGTAGAGCCCGACAGAGCCCGACAGAGCCCGACAGAACCCGTCAGAGCCCGACAGGGCCCGACAGAGCCCGACAGGGCCCAGTAGAGCCCGACAGAGCCCGACAGAGCCCGACAGAGACCGACAGGGCCCGACAGAGCCCGACAGAGCCCGACAGGGCCCGACAGGGCCCAGTAGAGCCCGACAGAGCCCGACAGGGCCCGACAGAGCCCGACAGAGCCCGATATGGCCTGACAGAGCCCGACAGAGCCCGACAGAGCCCGACAGGGCCCGACAGGGCCCAGTAGAGCCCGACAGAGCCCGACAGAGCCCGACAGAACCCGACAGAGACCGACAGGGCCCGACAGAGCCCGACAGAGCCCGACAGGGCCCGACAGAGCCCGACAGAGCCCGACAGGGCCCAACAGGGCCCAGTAGAGCCCGACAGAGCCCGACAGAGCCCGACAGGGCCCGACAGGGCCCGACAGGGCCCGACAGAGCCCGACAGGGCCCGACAGGGCCCGACAGAGCCCAGTAGAGCCCGACAGAGCCCGACAGAGCCCGACAGGGCCCGACAGGGCCCAGTAGAGCCCGACAGAGCCCGACAGAGCCCGACAGGGCCCGACAGGGCCCAGTAGAGCCCGACAGAGCCCGACAGAGCCGGACAGGGCCCGACAGGTCCCGACAGGGCCCGACAGAGCCCGACAGGGCCCGACAGGGCCCGACAGGGCCCAGTAGAGCCCGACAGAGCCCGACAGAGCCCGACAGGGCCCGACAGAGCCCGACAGAGCCCGACAGGGCCCGACAGGGCCCGACAGGGCCCAGTAGAGCCCGACAGAGTCCGACAGAGCCCGACAGAACCCGTCAGAGCCCGACAGAGCCCGACAGGGCCCGACAGAGCCCGACAGGGCCCGACAGGGCCCAGTAGAGCCCGACAGAGCCCGACAGAGCCCGACAGAGCCCGACAGGGCCCGACAGGGCCCAGTAGAGCCCGACAGAGCCCGACAGGGCCCGACAGAGCCCGACAGAGCCCGATATGGCCCGACAGAGCCCGACAGAGCCCGACAGAGCCCGAGAGGGCCCGACAGGGCCCAGTAGAGACCGACAGAGCCCGACAGAGCCCGACAGAACCCGACAGGGCCCAGTAGAGCCCGACAGAGCCCGACAGAGCCCGACAGAGCCCGACAGGGCCCAGTAGAGCCCGACAGAGCCCGACAGAGCCCGACAGAGCCCGACAGGACCGACAGAGCCCGACAGAGCCCGACAGAGCCCGACAGGGCCCAGTAGAGCCCGACAGAGCCCGACAGGGCCCGACAGAGCCCGACAGAGCCCGACAGGGCCCAGTAGAGCCCGACAGAGCCCGACAGAGCCCGACAGAGCCCGACAGTGCCCGACAGAGCCCGACAGAGCCCGACAGGACCCGACAGGGCCCGACAGAGCCCGACAGAGCCCAACAGAGCCCGACAGAGCCCGACTGAGCCCGACAGAGCCCGACAGGGCCCAGTAGAGCCCGACAGAGCCCGACAGAGCCCGACAGAGCCCAACAGAGCCCGACAGAGCCCAGTAGAGCCCGACAGAGCCCGACAGAGCCCGACAGAGCCCGACAGGGCCCGACAGAGCCCGACAGAGCCCGACAGGGCCCAGTAGAGCCCGACAGAGCCCGACAGAGCCCGACAGAGCCCAACAGAGCCCGACAGAGCCCAGTAGAGCCCGACAGAGCCCGACAGAGCCCGACAGAGCCCGACAGGGCCCAGTAGAGCCCGACAGAGCCCGACAGAGCCCGACAGAGCCCGACAGAGCCCAGTAGAGCCCGACAGAACCCGACAGAGCCCGACAGAGCCCGACAGAGCCCAGTAGAGCCCGACAGAGCCCGACAGGGCCTGACAGGGCCCGACAGGGCCCAGTAGAGCCGGACAGAGCCCGACAGAGCCCAGTAGAGCCCAGTAGAGCCCGACAGAGCCCGACAGAGCCTGACAGAGCCCGACAGGGCCCGACAGAGCCCGACAGAGCCCGACAGGGCCCGACAGAGCCCGACAGAGCCCGACAGGGCCCGACAGTGCCCAGTAGAGCCCGACAGAGCCCGACAGAGCCCAGTAGAGCCCAGTAGAGCCCGACAGGGCCCGACAGGGCCCGACAGGGCCCAGTAGAGCCCGACAGAGCCCGACAGAGCCTGACAGAGCCCGACAGGGACCGACAGGGCCCGACAGAGCCCGACAGAGCCCGACAGGGCCCGACAGGGCCCAGTAGAGCCCGACAGAGCCCGACAGAGACCGACAGGGCCCGATAGGGCCCGACAGGGCCCGACAGAGCCCGACAGGGCCCGAGAGGGCCCGACAGAGCCCAGTAGAGCCCGACAGAGCCCGACAGAGCCCGACAGAGCCCGACAGGACCCGACAGGGCCCAGTAGAGCCCGACAGAGCCCGACAGAGCCCGACAGAGCCCGACAGGGCCCGACAGAGCCCGACAGATCCCGACAGGGCCCGACAGGGCCCAGTAGAGCCCGACAGAGCCCGACAGAGCCCGACAGAACCCGTCAGAGCCCGACAGAGCCCGACAGAGCCCGACAGAGCCCGACAGGGCCCAGTAGAGCCCGACAGAGCCCGACAGAGTCTGACAGAGACCGACAGGGCCCGACAGAGCCCGACAGAGCCCGACAGAGCCCGACAGGGCCCGACAGGGCGCAGTAGAGCCCGACAGAGCCCGACAGGGCCCGACAGAGCCCGACAGAGCCCGACAGAGCCCGATATGGCCCGACAGAGCCCGACAGAGCCCGACAGAGCCCGACAGGGCCCGACAGGGCCCAGTAGAGCCCGACAGAGCCCGACAGAGCCCGACAGAACCCGACAGAGCCCGACAGGGCCCGACAGAGCCCGACAGAGCCTGACAGGGCCCGACAGAGGCCGACAGAGCCCGACAGGGCCCGACAGGGCCCAGTAGAGCCCGACAGAGCCCGACAGAGCCCGATAGGGCCCGACAGGGCCCGACAGGGCCCGACAGAGCCCGACAGGGCCCGACAGGGCCCGACAGAGCCCAGTAGAGCCCGACAGAGCCCGACAGAGCCCGACAGGGCCCGACAGGGCCCAGTAGAGCCCGACAGAGCCCGACAGAGCCCGACAGGGCCCGACAGAGCCCGACAGAGCCCGACAGGGCCCGACAGGGCCCAGTAGAGCCCGACAGAGCCCGACAGAGCCCGACAGAACCCGTCAGAGCCCGACAGGGCCCAGTAGAGCCCGACAGAGCCCGACAGAGCCCGACAGGGCCCGACAGGGCCCGACAGGGCCCGACAGAGCCCGACAGGGCCCGACAGGGCCCGACAGGGCCCAGTAGAGCCCGACAGAGCCCGACAGGGCCCGACAGGGCCCGACAGAGCCCGACAGAGCCCGACAGGGCCCGACAGGGCCCGACAGGGCCCAGTAGAGCCCGACAGAGCCCGACAGGGCCCGACAGAGCCCGACAGAGCCCGACAGAGCCCGACAGAGCCCGACAGGGCCCGACAGGGCCCAGTAGAGCCCGACAGAGCCCGACAGGGCCTGACAGAGCCCGACAGAGCCCGACAGAGCCCGATATGGCCCGACAGAGCCCGACAGAGCCCGACAGAGCCCGACAGGGCCCGACAGGGCCCAGTAGAGACCGACAGAGCCCGACAGAGCCCGACAGAACCCGACAGGGCCCAGTAGAGCCCGACAGAGCCCGACAGAGCCCGACAGAGCCCGACAGGGCCCAGTAGAGCCCGACAGAGCCCAACAGAGCCCGACAGAGCCCGACAGGCCCGACAGAGCCCGACAGAGCCCGACAGAGCCCGACAGGGCCCAGTAGAGCCCGACAGAGCCCGACAGGGCCCGACAGAGCCCGACAGAGCCCGACAGGGCCCAGTAGAGCCCGACAGAGCCCGACAGAGCCCGACAGAGCCCGACAGGGCCCGACAGAGCCCGACAGAGCCCGACAGGACCCGACAGGGCCCGACAGAGCCCGACAGAGCCCGACAGAGCCCAACAGGGCCCGACAGAGCCCGACAGAGCCCGACAGGGCCCAGTGGAGCCCGACAGAGCCCGACAGAGCCCGACAGAGCCCAACAGAGCCCGACAGAGCCCAGTAGAGCCCGACAGAGCCCGACAGAGCCCGACAGAGCCCGACAGGGCCCGACAGGGCCCAGTAGAGCCCGACAGAGCCCGACAGAGCCCGACAGAGCCCGACAGGGCCCGACAGAGCCCGACAGAGCCCGACAGGGCCCGACAGGGCCCGACAGGGCCCAGTAGAGCCCGACAGAGCCCGACAGAGCCCGACAGAACCCGTCAGAGCCCGACAGAGCCCGACAGAGCCCGACAGAGCCCGACAGGGCCCAGTAGAGCCCGACAGAGCCCGACAGATCCCGACAGAGACCGACAGGGCCCGACAGAGCCCGACAGAGCCCGACAGAGCCCGACAGGGCCCGACAGGGCCCAGTAGAGCCCGACAGAGCCCGACAGAGCCCGACAGAGCCCGACAGAGCCCGACAGAGCCCGATATGGCCTGACAGAGCCCGACAGAGCCCGACAGAACCCGACAGGGCCCGACAGGGCCCAGTAGAGCCCGACAGAGCCCGACAGAGCCCGACAGAACCCGACAGAGCCCGACAGGGCCCGACAGAGCCCGACAGAGCCCGACAGGGCCCGACAGAGCCCGACAGAGCCCGAAAGGGCCCGACAGGGCCCAGTAGAGCCCGACAGAGCCCGACAGAGCCCGACAGGGCCCGACAGGGCCCGACAGGGCCCGACAGAGCCCGACAGGGCCCGACAGGGCCCGACAGAGCCCAGTAGAGCCCGACAGAGCCCGACAGAGCCCGACAGGGCCCGACAGGGCCCAGTAGAGCCCGACAGAGCCCGACAGAGCCCGACAGAGCCCGACAGGGCCCGACAGAGCCCGACAGAGCCCGACAGGGCCCGACAGAGCCCGACAGAGCCCGACAGGGCCCAGTAGAGCCCGACAGAGCCCGACAGAACCCGACAGAGCCCGACAGGGCCCGACAGGGCCCAGTAGAGCCCGATAGAGCCCGACAGGGCCCGACAGAGCCCGACAGAGCCCGACAGAGCCCGATATGGCCCGACAGAGCCCGACAGAGCCCGACAGAGCCCGACAGGGCCCGACAGGGCCCAGTAGAGACCGACAGAGCCCGACAGAGCCCGACAGAACCCGACAGGGCCCAGTAGAGCCCGACAGAGCCCGACAGAGCCCGACAGAGCCCGACAGGGCCCAGTAGAGCCCGACAGAGCCCGACAGAGCCCGACAGAGCCCGACAGGCCCGACAGAGCCCGACAGAGCCCGACAGAGCCCGACAGGGCCCAGTAGAGCCCGACAGAGCCCGACAGGGCCCGACAGAGCCCGACAGAGCCCGACAGGGCCCAGTAGAGCCCGACAGAGCCCGACAGAGCCCGACAGAGCCCGACAGGGCCCGACAGAGCCCGACAGAGCCCGACAGGACCCGACAGGGCCCAACAGAGCCCGACAGGGCCCGACAGAGCCCGACAGAGCCCGACAGAGCCCGACAGGGCCCGACAGAGCCCGACAGAGCCCGACAGGGCCCAGTAGAGCCCGACAGAGCCCGACAGAGCCCGACAGAGCCCAACAGAGCCCGACAGAGCCCAGTAGAGCCCGACAGAGCCCGACAGGGCCCAGTAGAGCCCGACAGAGCCCGACAGAGCCTGACAGAGCCCGACAGGGCCCGACAGGGCCCAGTAGAGCCCGACAGAGCCCGACAGGGCCCGACAGAGCCCGACAGAGCCCGACAGAGCCCGACAGGGCCCGACAGGGCCCGACAGGGCCCGACAGAGCCCGACAGGGCCCGACAGGGCCCGACAGGGCCCAGTAGAGCCCGACAGAGCCCGACAGGGCCCGACAGGGCCCGACAGAGCCCGACAGAGCCCGACAGGGCCCGACAGGGCCCGACAGGGCCCAGTAGAGCCCGACAGAGCCCGACAGGGCCCGACAGAGCCCGACAGAGCCCGACAGAGCCCGACAGAGCCCGACAGGGCCCGACAGGGCCCAGTAGAGCCCGACAGAGCCCGACAGGGCCTGACAGAGCCCGACAGAGCCCGACAGAGCCCGATATGGCCCGACAGAGCCCGACAGAGCCCGACAGAGCCCGACAGGGCCCGACAGGGCCCAGTAGAGACCGACAGAGCCCGACAGAGCCCGACAGAACCCGACAGGGCCCAGTAGAGCCCGACAGAGCCCGACAGAGCCCGACAGAGCCCGACAGGGCCCAGTAGAGCCCGACAGAGCCCAACAGAGCCCGACAGAGCCCGACAGGCCCGACAGAGCCCGACAGAGCCCGACAGAGCCCGACAGGGCCCAGTAGAGCCCGACAGAGCCCGACAGGGCCCGACAGAGCCCGACAGAGCCCGACAGGGCCCAGTAGAGCCCGACAGAGCCCGACAGAGCCCGACAGAGCCCGACAGGGCCCGACAGAGCCCGACAGAGCCCGACAGGACCCGACAGGGCCCGACAGAGCCCGACAGAGCCCGACAGAGCCCAACAGGGCCCGACAGAGCCCGACAGAGCCCGACAGGGCCCAGTGGAGCCCGACAGAGCCCGACAGAGCCCGACAGAGCCCAACAGAGCCCGACAGAGCCCAGTAGAGCCCGACAGAGCCCGACAGAGCCCGACAGAGCCCGACAGGGCCCGACAGGGCCCAGTAGAGCCCGACAGAGCCCGACAGAGCCCGACAGAGCCCGACAGGGCCCGACAGAGCCCGACAGAGCCCGACAGGGCCCGACAGGGCCCGACAGGGCCCAGTAGAGCCCGACAGAGCCCGACAGAGCCCGACAGAACCCGTCAGAGCCCGACAGAGCCCGACAGAGCCCGACAGAGCCCGACAGGGCCCAGTAGAGCCCGACAGAGCCCGACAGATCCCGACAGAGACCGACAGGGCCCGACAGAGCCCGACAGAGCCCGACAGAGCCCGACAGGGCCCGACAGGGCCCAGTAGAGCCCGACAGAGCCCGACAGAGCCCGACAGAGCCCGACAGAGCCCGACAGAGCCCGATATGGCCTGACAGAGCCCGACAGAGCCCGACAGAACCCGACAGGGCCCGACAGGGCCCAGTAGAGCCCGACAGAGCCCGACAGAGCCCGACAGAGCCCGACAGTGCCCGACAGAGCCCGACAGAGCCCGACAGGACCCGACAGGGCCCGACAGAGCCCGACAGAGCCCAACAGAGCCCGACAGAGCCCGACTGAGCCCGACAGAGCCCGACAGGGCCCAGTAGAGCCCGACAGAGCCCGACAGAGCCCGACAGAGCCCAACAGAGCCCGACAGAGCCCAGTAGAGCCCGACAGAGCCCGACAGAGCCCGACAGAGCCCGACAGGGCCCGACAGAGCCCGACAGAGCCCGACAGGGCCCAGTAGAGCCCGACAGAGCCCGACAGAGCCCGACAGAGCCCAACAGAGCCCGACAGAGCCCAGTAGAGCCCGACAGAGCCCGACAGAGCCCGACAGAGCCCGACAGGGCCCAGTAGAGCCCGACAGAGCCCGACAGAGCCCGACAGAGCCCGACAGAGCCCAGTAGAGCCCGACAGAACCCGACAGAGCCCGACAGAGCCCGACAGAGCCCAGTAGAGCCCGACAGAGCCCGACAGGGCCTGACAGGGCCCGACAGGGCCCAGTAGAGCCGGACAGAGCCCGACAGAGCCCAGTAGAGCCCAGTAGAGCCCGACAGAGCCCGACAGAGCCTGACAGAGCCCGACAGGGCCCGACAGAGCCCGACAGAGCCCGACAGGGCCCGACAGAGCCCGACAGAGCCCGACAGGGCCCGACAGTGCCCAGTAGAGCCCGACAGAGCCCGACAGAGCCCAGTAGAGCCCAGTAGAGCCCGACAGGGCCCGACAGGGCCCGACAGGGCCCAGTAGAGCCCGACAGAGCCCGACAGAGCCTGACAGAGCCCGACAGGGACCGACAGGGCCCGACAGAGCCCGACAGAGCCCGACAGGGCCCGACAGGGCCCAGTAGAGCCCGACAGAGCCCGACAGAGACCGACAGGGCCCGATAGGGCCCGACAGGGCCCGACAGAGCCCGACAGGGCCCGAGAGGGCCCGACAGAGCCCAGTAGAGCCCGACAGAGCCCGACAGAGCCCGACAGAGCCCGACAGGACCCGACAGGGCCCAGTAGAGCCCGACAGAGCCCGACAGAGCCCGACAGAGCCCGACAGGGCCCGACAGAGCCCGACAGATCCCGACAGGGCCCGACAGGGCCCAGTAGAGCCCGACAGAGCCCGACAGAGCCCGACAGAACCCGTCAGAGCCCGACAGAGCCCGACAGAGCCCGACAGAGCCCGACAGGGCCCAGTAGAGCCCGACAGAGCCCGACAGAGTCCGACAGAGACCGACAGGGCCCGACAGAGCCCGACAGAGCCCGACAGAGCCCGACAGGGCCCGACAGGGCGCAGTAGAGCCCGACAGAGCCCGACAGGGCCCGACAGAGCCCGACAGAGCCCGACAGAGCCCGATATGGCCCGACAGAGCCCGACAGAGCCCGACAGAGCCCGACAGGGCCCGACAGGGCCCAGTAGAGCCCGACAGAGCCCGACAGAGCCCGACAGAACCCGACAGAGCCCGACAGGGCCCGACAGAGCCCGACAGAGCCTGACAGGGCCCGACAGAGGCCGACAGAGCCCGACAGGGCCCGACAGGGCCCAGTAGAGCCCGACAGAGCCCGACAGAGCCCGATAGGGCCCGACAGGGCCCGACAGGGCCCGACAGAGCCCGACAGGGCCCGACAGGGCCCGACAGAGCCCAGTAGAGCCCGACAGAGCCCGACAGAGCCCGACAGGGCCCGACAGGGCCCAGTAGAGCCCGACAGAGCCCGACAGAGCCCGACAGGGCCCGACAGAGCCCGACAGAGCCCGACAGGGCCCGACAGGGCCCAGTAGAGCCCGACAGAGCCCGACAGAGCCCGACAGAACCCGTCAGAGCCCGACAGGGCCCAGTAGAGCCCGACAGAGCCCGACAGAGCCCGACAGGGCCCGACAGGGCCCGACAGGGCCCGACAGAGCCCGACAGGGCCCGACAGGGCCCGACAGGGCCCAGTAGAGCCCGACAGAGCCCGACAGGGCCCGACAGGGCCCGACAGAGCCCGACAGAGCCCGACAGGGCCCGACAGGGCCCGACAGGGCCCAGTAGAGCCCGACAGAGCCCGACAGGGCCCGACAGAGCCCGACAGAGCCCGACAGAGCCCGACAGAGCCCGACAGGGCCCGACAGGGCCCAGTAGAGCCCGACAGAGCCCGACAGGGCCTGACAGAGCCCGACAGAGCCCGACAGAGCCCGATATGGCCCGACAGAGCCCGACAGAGCCCGACAGAGCCCGACAGGGCCCGACAGGGCCCAGTAGAGACCGACAGAGCCCGACAGAGCCCGACAGAACCCGACAGGGCCCAGTAGAGCCCGACAGAGCCCGACAGAGCCCGACAGAGCCCGACAGGGCCCAGTAGAGCCCGACAGAGCCCAACAGAGCCCGACAGAGCCCGACAGGCCCGACAGAGCCCGACAGAGCCCGACAGAGCCCGACAGGGCCCAGTAGAGCCCGACAGAGCCCGACAGGGCCCGACAGAGCCCGACAGAGCCCGACAGGGCCCAGTAGAGCCCGACAGAGCCCGACAGAGCCCGACAGAGCCCGACAGGGCCCGACAGAGCCCGACAGAGCCCGACAGGACCCGACAGGGCCCGACAGAGCCCGACAGAGCCCGACAGAGCCCAACAGGGCCCGACAGAGCCCGACAGAGCCCGACAGGGCCCAGTGGAGCCCGACAGAGCCCGACAGAGCCCGACAGAGCCCAACAGAGCCCGACAGAGCCCAGTAGAGCCCGACAGAGCCCGACAGAGCCCGACAGAGCCCGACAGGGCCCGACAGGGCCCAGTAGAGCCCGACAGAGCCCGACAGAGCCCGACAGAGCCCGACAGGGCCCGACAGAGCCCGACAGAGCCCGACAGGGCCCGACAGGGCCCGACAGGGCCCAGTAGAGCCCGACAGAGCCCGACAGAGCCCGACAGAACCCGTCAGAGCCCGACAGAGCCCGACAGAGCCCGACAGAGCCCGACAGGGCCCAGTAGAGCCCGACAGAGCCCGACAGATCCCGACAGAGACCGACAGGGCCCGACAGAGCCCGACAGAGCCCGACAGAGCCCGACAGGGCCCGACAGGGCCCAGTAGAGCCCGACAGAGCCCGACAGAGCCCGACAGAGCCCGACAGAGCCCGACAGAGCCCGATATGGCCTGACAGAGCCCGACAGAGCCCGACAGAACCCGACAGGGCCCGACAGGGCCCAGTAGAGCCCGACAGAGCCCGACAGAGCCCGACAGAACCCGACAGAGCCCGACAGGGCCCGACAGAGCCCGACAGAGCCCGACAGGGCCCGACAGAGCCCGACAGAGCCCGAAAGGGCCCGACAGGGCCCAGTAGAGCCCGACAGAGCCCGACAGAGCCCGACAGGGCCCGACAGGGCCCGACAGGGCCCGACAGAGCCCGACAGGGCCCGACAGGGCCCGACAGAGCCCAGTAGAGCCCGACAGAGCCCGACAGAGCCCGACAGGGCCCGACAGGGCCCAGTAGAGCCCGACAGAGCCCGACAGAGCCCGACAGAGCCCGACAGGGCCCGACAGAGCCCGACAGAGCCCGACAGGGCCCGACAGAGCCCGACAGAGCCCGACAGGGCCCAGTAGAGCCCGACAGAGCCCGACAGAACCCGACAGAGCCCGACAGGGCCCGACAGGGCCCAGTAGAGCCCGATAGAGCCCGACAGGGCCCGACAGAGCCCGACAGAGCCCGACAGAGCCCGATATGGCCCGACAGAGCCCGACAGAGCCCGACAGAGCCCGACAGGGCCCGACAGGGCCCAGTAGAGACCGACAGAGCCCGACAGAGCCCGACAGAACCCGACAGGGCCCAGTAGAGCCCGACAGAGCCCGACAGAGCCCGACAGAGCCCGACAGGGCCCAGTAGAGCCCGACAGAGCCCGACAGAGCCCGACAGAGCCCGACAGGCCCGACAGAGCCCGACAGAGCCCGACAGAGCCCGACAGGGCCCAGTAGAGCCCGACAGAGCCCGACAGGGCCCGACAGAGCCCGACAGAGCCCGACAGGGCCCAGTAGAGCCCGACAGAGCCCGACAGAGCCCGACAGAGCCCGACAGGGCCCGACAGAGCCCGACAGAGCCCGACAGGACCCGACAGGGCCCAACAGAGCCCGACAGGGCCCGACAGAGCCCGACAGAGCCCGACAGAGCCCGACAGGGCCCGACAGAGCCCGACAGAGCCCGACAGGGCCCAGTAGAGCCCGACAGAGCCCGACAGAGCCCGACAGAGCCCAACAGAGCCCGACAGAGCCCAGTAGAGCCCGACAGAGCCCGACAGGGCCCAGTAGAGCCCGACAGAGCCCGACAGAGCCTGACAGAGCCCGACAGGGCCCGACAGGGCCCAGTAGAGCCCGACAGAGCCCGACAGGGCCCGACAGAGCCCGACAGAGCCCGACAGAGCCCGACAGGGCCCGACAGGGCCCGACAGGGCCCGACAGAGCCCGACAGGGCCCGACAGGGCCCGACAGGGCCCAGTAGAGCCCGACAGAGCCCGACAGGGCCCGACAGGGCCCGACAGAGCCCGACAGAGCCCGACAGGCCCGACAGGGCCCGACAGGGCCCAGTAGAGCCCGACAGAGCCCGACAGGGCCCGACAGAGCCCGACAGAGCCCGACAGAGCCCGACAGAGCCCGACAGGGCCCGACAGGGCCCAGTAGAGCCCGACAGAGCCCGACAGGGCCTGACAGAGCCCGACAGAGCCCGACAGAGCCCGATATGGCCCGACAGAGCCCGACAGAGCCCGACAGAGCCCGACAGGGCCCGACAGGGCCCAGTAGAGACCGACAGAGCCGACAGAGCCCGACAGAACCCGACAGGGCCCAGTAGAGCCCGACAGAGCCCGACAGAGCCCGACAGAGCCCGACAGGGCCCAGTAGAGCCCGACAGAGCCCAACAGAGCCCGACAGAGCCCGACAGGCCCGACAGAGCCCGACAGAGCCCGACAGAGCCCGACAGGGCCCAGTAGAGCCCGACAGAGCCCGACAGGGCCCGACAGAGCCCGACAGAGCCCGACAGGGCCCAGTAGAGCCCGACAGAGCCCGACAGAGCCCGACAGAGCCCGACAGGGCCCGACAGAGCCCGACAGAGCCCGACAGGACCCGACAGGGCCCGACAGAGCCCGACAGAGCCCGACAGAGCCCAACAGGGCCCGACAGAGCCCGACAGAGCCCGACAGGGCCCAGTGGAGCCCGACAGAGCCCGACAGAGCCCGACAGAGCCCAACAGAGCCCGACAGAGCCCAGTAGAGCCCGACAGAGCCCGACAGAGCCCGACAGAGCCCGACAGGGCCCGACCAGGGCCCAGTAGAGCCCGACAGAGCCCGACAGAGCCCGACAGAGCCCGACAGGGCCCGACAGAGCCCGACAGAGCCCGACAGGGCCCGACAGGGCCCGACAGGGCCCAGTAGAGCCCGACAGAGCCCGACAGAGCCCGACAGAACCCGTCAGAGCCCGACAGAGCCCGACAGAGCCCGACAGAGCCCGACAGGGCCCAGTAGAGCCCGACAGAGCCCGACAGATCCCGACAGAGACCGACAGGGCCCGACAGAGCCCGACAGAGCCCGACAGAGCCCGACAGGGCCCGACAGGGCCCAGTAGAGCCCGACAGAGCCCGACAGAGCCCGACAGAGCCCGACAGAGCCCGACAGAGCCCGATATGGCCTGACAGAGCCCGACAGAGCCCGACAGAACCCGACAGGCCCGACAGGGCCCAGTAGAGCCCGACAGAGCCCGACAGAGCCCGACAGAACCCGACAGAGCCCGACAGGGCCCGACAGAGCCCGACAGAGCCCGACAGGGCCCGACAGAGCCCGACAGAGCCCGAAAGGGCCCGACAGGGCCCAGTAGAGCCCGACAGAGCCCGACAGAGCCGACAGGGCCCGACAGGGCCCGACAGGGCCCGACAGAGCCCGACAGGGCCCGACAGGCCCGACAGAGCCCAGTAGAGCCCGACAGAGCCCGACAGAGCCCGACAGGGCCCGACAGGGCCCAGTAGAGCCCGACAGAGCCCGACAGAGCCCGACAGAGCCCGACAGGCCCGACAGAGCCCGACAGAGCCCGACAGGGCCCGACAGAGCCCGACAGAGCCCGACAGGGCCCAGTAGAGCCCGACAGAGCCCGACAGAACCCGACAGAGCCCGACAGGGCCCGACAGGGCCCAGTAGAGCCCGATAGAGCCCGACAGGGCCCGACAGAGCCCGACAGAGCCCGACAGAGCCCGATATGGCCCGACAGAGCCCGACAGAGCCCGACAGAGCCCGACAGGGCCCGACAGGGCCCAGTAGAGACCGACAGAGCCCGACAGGGCCCGACAGAGCCCGACAGAGCCCGACAGAGCCCGACAGAGCCCGACAGGGCCCGACAGGGCCCAGTAGAGCCCGACAGAGCCCGACAGGGCCTGACAGAGCCCGACAGAGCCCGACAGAGCCCGATATGGCCCGACAGAGCCCGACAGAGCCCGACAGAGCCCGACAGGGCCCGACAGGGCCCAGTAGAGACCGACAGAGCCCGACAGAGCCCGACAGAACCCGACAGGGCCCAGTAGAGCCCGACAGAGCCCGACAGAGCCCGACAGAGCCCGACAGGGCCCAGTAGAGCCCGACAGAGCCCAACAGAGCCCGACAGAGCCCGACAGGCCCGACAGAGCCCGACAGAGCCCGACAGAGCCCGACAGGGCCCAGTAGAGCCCGACAGAGCCCGACAGGGCCCGACAGAGCCCGACAGAGCCCGACAGGGCCCAGTAGAGCCCGACAGAGCCCGACAGAGCCCGACAGAGCCCGACAGGGCCCGACAGAGCCCGACAGAGCCCGACAGGACCCGACAGGGCCCGACAGAGCCCGACAGAGCCCGACAGAGCCCAACAGGGCCCGACAGAGCCCGACAGAGCCCGACAGGGCCCAGTGGAGCCCGACAGAGCCCGACAGAGCCCGACAGAGCCCAACAGAGCCCGACAGAGCCCAGTAGAGCCCGACAGAGCCCGACAGAGCCCGACAGAGCCCGACAGGGCCCGACAGGGCCCAGTAGAGCCCGACAGAGCCCGACAGAGCCCGACAGAGCCCGACAGGGCCCGACAGAGCCCGACAGAGCCCGACAGGGCCCGACAGGGCCCGACAGGGCCCAGTAGAGCCCGACAGAGCCCGACAGAGCCCGACAGAACCCGTCAGAGCCCGACAGAGCCCGACAGAGCCCGACAGAGCCCGACAGGGCCCAGTAGAGCCCGACAGAGCCCGACAGATCCCGACAGAGACCGACAGGGCCCGACAGAGCCCGACAGAGCCCGACAGAGCCCGACAGGGCCCGACAGGGCCCAGTAGAGCCCGACAGAGCCCCGACAGAGCCCGACAGAGCCCGACAGAGCCCGACAGAGCCCGATATGGCCTGACAGAGCCCGACAGAGCCCGACAGAACCCGACAGGGCCCGACAGGGCCCAGTAGAGCCCGACAGAGCCCGACAGAGCCCGACAGAACCCGACAGAGCCCGACAGGGCCCGACAGAGCCCGACAGAGCCCGACAGGGCCCGACAGAGCCCGACAGAGCCCGAAAGGGCCCGACAGGGCCCAGTAGAGCCCGACAGAGCCCGACAGAGCCCGACAGGGCCCGACAGGGCCCGACAGGGCCCGACAGAGCCCGACAGGGCCCGACAGGGCCCGACAGAGCCCAGTAGAGCCCGACAGAGCCCGACAGAGCCCGACAGGGCCCGACAGGGCCCAGTAGAGCCCGACAGAGCCCGACAGAGCCCGACAGAGCCCGACAGGGCCCGACAGAGCCCGACAGAGCCCGACAGGGCCCGACAGAGCCCGACAGAGCCCGACAGGGCCCAGTAGAGCCCGACAGAGCCCGACAGAACCCGACAGAGCCCGACAGGGCCCGACAGGGCCCAGTAGAGCCCGATAGAGCCCGACAGGGCCCGACAGAGCCCGACAGAGCCCGACAGAGCCCGATATGGCCCGACAGAGCCCGACAGAGCCCGACAGAGCCCGACAGGGCCCGACAGGGCCCAGTAGAGACCGACAGAGCCCGACAGAGCCCGACAGAACCTGACAGGGCCCAGTAGAGCCCGACAGAGCCCGACAGAGCCCGACAGAGCCCGACAGGGCCCAGTAGAGCCCGACAGAGCCCGACAGAGCCCGACAGAGCCCGACAGGCCCGACAGAGCCCGACAGAGCCCGACAGAGCCCGACAGGGCCCAGTAGAGCCCGACAGAGCCCGACAGGGCCCGACAGAGCCCGACAGAGCCCGACAGGGCCCAGTAGAGCCCGACAGAGCCCGACAGAGCCCGACAGAGCCCGACAGGGCCCGACAGAGCCCGACAGAGCCCGACAGGACCCGACAGGGCCCAACAGAGCCCGACAGGGCCCGACAGAGCCCGACAGAGCCCGACAGAGCCCGACAGGGCCCGACAGAGCCCGACAGAGCCCGACAGGGCCCAGTAGAGCCCGACAGAGCCCGACAGAGCCCGACAGAGCCCAACAGAGCCCGACAGAGCCCAGTAGAGCCCGACAGAGCCCGACAGGGCCCAGTAGAGCCCGACAGAGCCCGACAGAGCCTGACAGAGCCCGACAGGGCCCGACAGGGCCCAGTAGAGCCCGACAGAGCCCGACAGGGCCCGACAGAGCCCGACAGAGCCCGATATGGCCCGACAGAGCCCGACAGAACCCGACAGAGCCCGAAAGGGCCCGACAGAGCCCGACAGAGCCCGACAGGGCCCGACAGAGCCCGACAGAGCCCGAAAGGGCCCGACAGGGCCCAGTAGAGCCCGACAGAGCCCGACAGAGCCCGACAGGGCCCGACAGGGCCCGACAGGGCCCGACAGAGCCCGACAGGGCCCGACAGGGCCCGACAGAGCCCAGTAGAGCCCGACAGAGCCCGACAGAGCCCGACAGGGCCCGACAGGGCCCAGTAGAGCCCGACAGAGCCCGACAGAGCCCGACAGAGCCCGACAGGGCCCGACAGAGCCCGACAGAGCCCGACAGGGCCCGACAGAGCCCGACAGAGCCCGACAGGGCCCAGTAGAGCCCGACAGAGCCCGACAGAACCCGACAGAGCCCGACAGGGCCCGACAGGGCCCAGTAGAGCCCGATAGAGCCCGACAGGGCCCGACAGAGCCCGACAGAGCCCGACAGAGCCCGATATGGCCCGACAGAGCCCGACAGAGCCCGACAGAGCCCGACAGGGCCCGACAGGGCCCAGTAGAGACCGACAGAGCCCGACAGAGCCCGACAGAACCCGACAGGGCCAGTAGAGCCCGACAGAGCCCGACAGAGCCCGACAGAGCCCGACAGGGCCCAGTAGAGCCCGACAGAGCCCGACAGAGCCCGACAGAGCCCGACAGGCCCGACAGAGCCCGACAGAGCCCGACAGAGCCCGACAGGGCCCAGTAGAGCCCGACAGAGCCCGACAGGGCCCGACAGAGCCCGACAGAGCCCGACAGGGCCCAGTAGAGCCCGACAGAGCCCGACAGAGCCCGACAGAGCCCGACAGGGCCCGACAGAGCCCGACAGAGCCCGACAGGACCCGACAGGGCCCAACAGAGCCCGACAGGGCCCGACAGAGCCCGACAGAGCCCGACAGAGCCCGACAGGGCCCGACAGAGCCCGACAGAGCCCGACAGGGCCCAGTAGAGCCCGACAGAGCCCGACAGAGCCCGACAGAGCCCAACAGAGCCCGACAGAGCCCAGTAGAGCCCGACAGAGCCCGACAGGGCCCAGTAGAGCCCGACAGAGCCCGACAGAGCCTGACAGAGCCCGACAGGGCCCGACAGGGCCCAGTAGAGCCCGACAGAGCCCGACAGGGCCCGACAGAGCCCGACAGAGCCCGACAGAGCCCGATATGGCCCGACAGAGCCCGACAGAGCCCGACAGAGCCCGACAGGGCCCGACAGGGCCCAGTAGAGACCGACAGAGCCCGACAGAGCCTGACAGAACCCGACAGGGCCCAGTAGAGCCCGACAGAGCCCGACAGAGCCCGACAGAGCCCGACAGGGCCCAGTAGAGCCCGACAGAGCCCGACAGAGCCCGACAGAGCCCGACAGGCCCGACAGAGCCCGACAGAGCCCGACAGAGCCCGACAGGGCCCGACAGAGCCCGACAGAGCCCGACAGGGCCCAGTAGAGCCCGACAGAGCCCGACAGAGCCCGACAGAGCCCAACAGAGCCCGACAGAGCCCAGTAGAGCCCGACAGAGCCCGACAGAGCCCGACAGAGCCCGACAGAGCCCGACAGGGCCCAGTAGAGCCCGACAGAGCCCGACAGAGCCCGACAGAGCCCGACAGAGCCCAGTAGAGCCCGACAGAACCCGACAGAGCCCGACAGAGCCCGACAGAGCCCAGTAGAGCCCGACAGAGCCCGACAGGGCCTGACAGGGCCCGACAGGGCCCAGTAGAGGCGGACAGAGCCCGACAGAGCCCGACAGGGCCCGACAGAGCCCGACAGAGCCCGAAAGGGCCCGACAGGGCCCAGTAGAGCCCGACAGAGCCCGACAGAGCCCGACAGGGCCCGACAGGGCCCGACAGGGCCCGACAGAGCCCGACAGGGCCCGACAGGGCCCGACAGAGCCCAGTAGAGCCCGACAGAGCCCGACAGAGCCCGACAGGGCCCGACAGGCCCAGTAGAGCCCGACAGAGCCCGACAGAGCCCGACAGAGCCCGACAGGGCCCGACAGAGCCCGACAGAGCCCGACAGGGCCCGACAGAGCCCGACAGAGCCCGACAGGGCCCAGTAGAGCCCGACAGAGCCCGACAGAACCCGACAGAGCCCGACAGGGCCCGACAGGGCCCAGTAGAGCCCGATAGAGCCCGACAGGGCCCGACAGAGCCCGACAGAGCCCGACAGAGCCCGATATGGCCCGACAGAGCCCGACAGAGCCCGACAGAGCCCGACAGGGCCCGACAGGGCCCAGTAGAGACCGACAGAGCCCGACAGAGCCCGACAGAACCCGACAGGGCCCAGTAGAGCCCGACAGAGCCCGACAGAGCCCGACAGAGCCCGACAGGGCCCAGTAGAGCCCGACAGAGCCCGACAGAGCCCGACAGAGCCCGACAGGCCCGACAGAGCCGACAGAGCCCGACAGAGCCCGACAGGGCCCAGTAGAGCCCGACAGAGCCCGACAGGGCCCG